>NW_024962308.1:457350-467308 GCF_019238085.1 Lagopus leucura | reverse complement strand
GTGCCCTGCTTCCCTGTGCTGCCCTCCCCAGCATTGCCCTGCTCACCAGGTTGTTGATCTGCCACCATTTCCATGGCTGTGTGTTGAAAAGGCCACTGCAGTCAGTCGGTCTGGTGCCAGCCCTGCAGTGGGGCCAGGTTTCAGCAATCCAGGGCAAAACCTGGGATTTGCAGCACGGGGTCTTTGGGGAGCTTGCAGGGTCCTGTAGGACCAAGGTGGGTTACAGTATGGGAGAGACTTATCTGTCCTGCAGAGTGGCCCTCTTGTCCAGAGGTGAATCCAGGTGAGGACAGGAGCACCTCGCCGTCCCGCTGTGTCCCCGTGTGTGGCTGCGAGGCAGAAGAGGAGCAGCTCCCATCCATCCCCATGGGCTGCTCCTGCCCACCTCAGCTTGGCACTGCCCTTCTGGTCTGCATTCCGGGTTGCTGTGACACCAAGCTCACTGTGGAACTGAGGCACCACCAATGTTGTGTTGTTGTGACATGGCTGTGCCAGTTGGGGTGTGGTTCCTGGAGCTGGTGGCTGCTCCTGGTGATGTGGCCATGACACAGCAGGGCTGGTGCTGCCTGGGATGGGGCTGCTGCCTTTTGCTGTGCATGTAATAAAGAGAGCAATGAGTCGTTCTTGAGTTGGTGCCTGATGGTACTTAGGCCATGTGAGCATGAGGATCACAGCCATTCCCTTTCTCCCATCTCCACAGGAAACCAGGCAGGAGATGATGGGAGGAAGTTACTCCTCCCCAAACGATGAGAGCGAGACACTCCTCCCCAAACTTCTAGGGTTGCCTGGTGTTTTTGTGACCAAAATGCATGACTTGACACTTGGCCCTTTTGCATCTTGTCTAGCTTGCACTGACCCATTAACCTAGTTTATCTAGGTACCTCCATAGTGCCTTTCTTCTCTCTGGCAGATCAATACTCTTTCCCTGCTTAGTGTCATAAAAATGCACACAATTATTTGCTTTCACTTGAGTTGGGTATGCCAGCCCTAATGGCTCTTAATTGATCGCTTTGATATATGGTCTGTTATAAATAACTGATGCGCAAGAGAGCATGTATTAATTCCTATTAATTATTTCGTCTAATCATGTGATTGTGAATATGGGGACACCATCTGCAGCTGAGTAGATTTCATACATCCTAAAGAAATCAGGTCTCTGCAGATCTGCTGGCAGACTGGAGTGGTTTTTCATGGAGGGTATTGAGCGATTTCAGGGCTACTGGGTTCTTGGGAAGGAGCAATAGTTGTCTTCCATGTCAGTGAGAAGAAAGGCAAGGAAGTAGTGGGTTCCTGTACCCCTGCATGGCCATGGGAGCTGAGTAGTAACCTCAGCAGGCTCTGGGAGAGGTTGGTGAGTGTCTTTCCTGGAAATGTTTAATAGAAAGGAGCTGCAGGAGCAGGTTAGTGGAACGTGCCTCAGCAGGGAGCCGAACAGATAACCCCGTAGGCCCTGTGCTCCTCCTGGTTGGATGTGACATCCCTTCAGGTCCTGAAAGCAACCCCAGTCCCAGCTGGACTCTCTCCAAAGCTGAACAGTGCCACGGAGGATCTCTTGCTTTTCTTCAGTTTTCCAGTGATCATCATGTCCATCTTGGTAGTGCAAAACCTACTGGTTAAGCATGAAACCAAGTGCACCAAACCCTGGGAAAGTCCTTCCTGCCCATGAAGGGCCCCACAAGGACAGGCACTGCAATGTCCTGCCATACCAGAGAGGTGTTGGGCTGAAATGGAGCTGCCCAGCACTGCCAAACCCACGTGTTCTTCTTCCACACTGCTCCAACCCACACACCAGGGCGAGCTGTGGTGGGAGAAGTCAGTGGTGCTGAGGAGAAGATGGGAGATCTGCATGACTGAGGAAGGAAGAAGAGGAGGTGACAGCTTTCTTACACAAGGGATACTCCATGCATTGACGGGGATGCAGGTTTATTTTTGCTCATGCTTAAGGCTTTGAAAACCAGTGCTGACACAACTACAGCCACTCAAACCTTAGTACCTAAAACCACTTCCCTGAGACAAAGGAATTGGAATGGGCTTCGTCTGCAACAGGATGGACCCATCTCAGTTGCTGTGTCTGCCTGGACACCCAGAGAACAGGACTGCCCAAAAAACTGGTGTTGGGCAGGGCACGCTCAGTGCGCTCCTCTCAGTGCATGACTGTGCCCAGCACCATCCATACACCAGCACCAGGCAATTAAGGACATAACATATTGAGGAGGCTGCAGAGGCTGCACCCCAATTCTGTTTCTACAGCTCTGTGTGGATGCAGAGCTGACTCCTGTCTCTGAAGGCAGCAGCTCAGTAAGGAGAGCTGTGGAGGTATTAAGGCAGATGAAGAGGGGAAGCTGATTCTGGAAGACTGGGCTTAGTGTCTTTTCTATCCTGCCCAGAGCAGAGAGCCCTGAACACTTCAGTTTCCCCTACTGCTGTCCCCCTGAGGCTGTTCTGAGCACTATTAGAGCACATCTGGAATCTTACTTCCAGACAGAGCCTGAGCTCTATTGATCTCTGCAGGTAAAAGGCTAATAATGCCCATTCAGGAAGCGTGCCACCATCGATCTGTACCTAATCTGGCTCTGAAAGGTTGCATTGGTGCTGCTTCTCTCATGACAGCAAAGCCATTGTGGGACCTTCTGGTGGCAGTGAAATGGGAGGAGGGCAGCAGTCAGTCCAAGCACCTTAGCTGCTCAATGCCGTGGCAGAATGGGATCAGGAAGGCCAGCTGGAACTGGACTTGGAAAGGGACACAAAGAAGAACAAGAAAGGCTCCTACAGGTACATCATCATGAAAAGGAAAGTCCAGGAGGGCTTTCAGAGAGCAACACAGGCAGGCTGCTTGCAACAGACAAGGAGAAGGCTGAGGTATTCAACAACTCTTTTGCTTCAGTCTGGTGACTGTTCTACACACAGCCCTTAAGTGGGTGGTTCAGAAGGTGGGAACTGGGGAGCAGTGCTGTACATGAAGGTGAGGTTGGTGACCTGAGGAACCTGAACATCCCTAAGTCTGTGGGTCCCAGTGAGATGCATCCCAGAGTCCCGAGGGAATTGGTTGATGTAGCCACCAAGTCACTCCTGATATTTGAAAAGTCATGGCTGCAGGCGAAGCCCCTGGTAACTGGAAAAAAGGCAACATCACACTCACTTTTAAGAAGGGTAGGAAGGATAACTGAGGGAATTATCAACCTGTCAGCCTCACTTCTGAGCCAGCGATGGAGCCTCACTTCTGAGTGCTCCACACTCCTGGAAGCTGTGCTAAGGCACGTGGAAGAGAGGAAGGTGATACGAGGTAATCAGCATGGCTTCACCAAGGGCAGCTCCTGCCTGACCAACCCATGGCCTTCTTTGATGGTGTCACTGTGTCAGTGGGCAAGGGAAGAGCCATTGATGTTATCTCTCTGGACTTCAGTAAGTTATCTTAATATCCTTCTCTCCAAATTGGAAAGATATGGATTTGATGGGAGGACTGTTCAGTGGGATGTGGGATCAAACCCAGAGAGTGGTGGTCAATGGCTCAATGTCCGGGTGGAGATCAGGAATGAGCAGTGCCCCTCAGGGGTCTTGGACCCCTGCTCTCTAACATCTTCATCAATGACACTGACTGTGGGATCGAGTGCATTCTCAGCAGATTTTGAATGACACCAAGCTGTGGGGTGCGACTGACATGCCTAAGGGATGGGATGTCAGAGACACCCAGGCAGGCTGAGCAGTGGGCCCAGGAGAGCCACACGAGGTTCAACAAATCCAAGTGCAAGGACACAAACTCATGAGCTGTGTAAGTGCACCCTCTCACCCTGCTGGCCATGATGCCTTTGCTGCAGTCCGGGGTATGGTTTGTTGTCTGGGCTGTGAGGGCACACTGCTGGCTCATGTCCAGCTGCCACCACCAGCACCTCCAGGTCCCTTACGGTAGGGTTGTGCTCCACCCTTACATCCCTCAGCTTGTGTTGATTGCGGGGCTTGACATGACCCAGGTGCAAGACCTGTACTTGGATTTATTGAACCTCTTCTCCTGGGCCCACTGCTCGTGCCGTTTAGTGGGCTGTGTCACATGGAGGTTTTCTTCATTTTTCAGTAGTCAGATGTGTCCTGCTGGGCAGTGTAGCCCAGGGCTGTTCTGGGAGCTCTGAGGTGCTCAGCGTTGTGTACCCACATGGTGGCATTGCCTAGAAGCGATGCATGGCCCACCTCCCTGAACACGTCTTGCAGCCCTGGATGAACATCTAGAGGCCTGTGCTGGATTGACACGGCGAGGCTTTGGTGGTGGGGAGCATGCTGCAGGAGTGGCCCAGCAGCTGCCCTGTGTCAGATCAGCTCCAGCTCCAGCTGCTCCAAAAGGGACTGCCACTGCCAGAGCTGAGCCATGAGTGATGCTCACTGTGGGACAACACATTGAAGAAAGGGAAGAACTGCTGTTACAGGGAGAGAGAAGTCAGAAACTGAGAGAGAAGCAGCTCTGGATCATGGAGGAGTGGCAGGGACAGAGCATTATGGTCTGACCACAGCCCCATTCCCTGTGCCCCTCCCTGTATTCCTCAATGGAGGAGGTAGAGGAGTGTTGGTGGGGGAAAGGCGTTTTCATTGCTTTTAGTTCTCACTGCTCTGATCTGTTAACAATATACAATAAATTACATTAATCTCCCTTATGCTGAGTCTGTTCTCCCAGTGATGGTAATTGCTGAGTGGTTCCCCTGCCCTCATCCCAACCCATGAGCTCTTCTCTATTGTATTTTCTCCCCCAGTTATTTTGAAGAGGTACAGTAAGAAAGTGGTGTAGTGGTACTGGGCTGCCAACTGATTCCAGATTTCCATATAGCCAACCAACCTGAGGTTCCCTCTGCTTTGAACTGTATGTAAATCAATTAGCAAAAAGTTTGTCCACAATTATTCTGCTCCTCGGTACCAGAACAAATATAAGCTTCTTCCTCAGTACTCCAATTGAAGAAATGGGGTGTGATTTGAGCAGGACCAGTTTGCTGCATCAGAGGAGAAAGATCCATGTTATCCAATGGACCTGTGCGAGTGAATTCGACACTAATTTCTATTGCTGGCAATGTGATGGCACAAACATCAAAACACAGAATTTCCACAAATATCTGGGGTAACAGATCCCTGAGCAACAGGTGGCTGACGGCAGCTGGGATGAATTTTGCCAGAAGGCCCAAATTCTTCAGTGAAACAGCTCTGGGGAGTCTGCAAGTGAGGAAAATGCAGAAGACATGAGAAATTGAAGATTTGAGAAAAGCATTCAGTACTTCAGGTCTGGAACACTTAACTGAGAAAATGTTTCAAATGGAGACTAAATTGGATAGAAGGCTGCTAAAGGGATATGGTGAAGGCAGCTTTTTCATGTGTGGTGGTGCCAAGGATAGCTGCTTGCAAATGGCACTTGGACTGCTCCCCTGGGATCATCAAATGTTGTGTGAGTGACTGCCCTGAAGGAGCTGCTTTCCCTGCAGCATCTCTCCATCTCCAGTATTCATCATCTCTTGTGTTATCCATCAGTATCAAGAACACTAGTCAAGAGTGTATTCCTCCTTCTGTGCCTCTGCAGTGCCCAGTACCGGTACCCATGACTGGGCTCTAGGCCAGTATGATTATTCAAATGTATATAGCAGTAAAAAAACAAACAATGCAACAAAAAGACTTGGTTATAGACAGGAGAAGCTGCAAGCTTGAGAGCAGAGGGAGGATGCCAGGTGAAAGGAGAAAAGGAGCAAATACGATACAAACGTGATGTGTAAAGCAGCTGCCAAAAGTCTGTGAACCTCTGAATGTTATAGAATCATAGAATCATAGAATCATCAAGGTTGGAAAAGACCTCTAAGATGATCCAATCCAACCATCCACCTATCATCAGTATTTCCCACTGAACCATGTTCCTCAGTACAACATATAAATATTTCTTGAACATGTCCAGGGATGGTGACTCCACCACCTCCCTGGGCAGCTACATTGGGTCTTCAGCTGTGCCCTGCCATCGTCCTTGAGATGGGTGCTGGGAACTCCTAATCCTCCCACCTCTGCTGTCCCAACCCACAAGAACTGTTGGGAGCATCTGCTGTAGAAACGCAGACAGCAGCTGTCGTCCCAACCAACCTGTGTCCTTTCCATCAAATGACAGGTTTCTCCCACTTTACCCTCATGCCAACAGGCCAGTCCTCCTCACCTATTGCCACAAGGCCGGCTTACACACCAGCTGATGTTACTGCCATCCTTTGGACCCTCTCAGATAAATGATTCTCCTGGATTTGGCCAGCTCAGCATCAGGAATTTCATCAGGAATACCTGAGTGTGGTTCTCCATCCCAGCTGTGCAGGTGATGAGTAGCTTGAAGTCTGCCTGCTTAGGAAGGGATGAGACCCTGCCAAGGCTTGCTGATCAAGCTGACTAGCCTTTGCTCCTACATCCTCTCACCACTGAATGAAGGAATGCCAGGGAATCCAGCTCATGTCCCTCGGCCTTGCAGACAGCTTCATTCATGGTTCCCAGGTGTGGGCTTATGAATCCTGTATTCCCCAGCAATCCTTCATGCCTCAGGCTGCCTTCTTCCTTTTAGTTTCAAGTCTACAGCTGCACTGTTCACATCAGTAACACATACCTGGACTGCACATAGTCAAGTGGGAAACTGAGATTTAAAAGTTGCCTCAAGGACATAAACCCCAATTGCCATCGATGTACAATGGCAGACACATGTAATTGCACATATGGACAGACAGAGAGCACAGGGGCCAGCTGCACAGAGCCAGGGAGCGTAATTAACTCTGCACAGCTCAGAATTCAGCATAGTCACTGACACTTAGCTTATCGATTTCTTCTTAGGACAAATCTAGTTATGTTTCATGAGATCAAGCAGGCACCAAGCCTGGGAGAGCGTAATTTGATTGAGCTGAGAATTTCATGCCTGCTGTGTCTGGAGCTCTGTTTCTGGATGCAGCTGATGTTCTGCTTGGGAGGGGGAGGAGAGGGCTTGGGATTGAAGTACCTTTTGGGGAGGATGCTGTGCCTGAGGTTTAAAGATGTTGTAAATCATACTTCAAAGAGAAGCCCTTTCACTTTTCATGGAAAGAGGAGAGGAGAGGAGAGGAGAGGAGAGGAGAGTTGGAAGGGTCCTAAAACAATCATCAAGTCCAACTGCCAGATCACTTCCAGGCTAACCAAAAGTTAAAGCATGTTGATGAGGGTGTTGTCCCACTGTCTCTGGCACACTGATGGGCATAGAACATCAACTGCCCCTGTTCCAGAGTCTGACCACCCTCACAGTAAAGAGATTTTTCCTGAAGTCCAGTCTGAACCTCCCCTGGTGCAGCCTTGTGTCATTCCCTTGTGCTCTATCCTCAGTCACCAGGGAGAAGAGATCAGGATCTCCCTCTCTGCTTCCCCACCTGCCATTGACAGGCTTGCAGCAGATGAGTTCTACTCCTTCATCCAGACCACTGATAAAATTGTTGAACGGAACTTGACCTAGAACTGAGCCCTGGAAACCTCCCCGAGTGACCGCTTGCTAGTAGTGCCACTCACTGCAACACTTTGAGCTCTACCATTGAGCCAATTCACCACAAAGTGTAGTGTGAACCAGTTTATCTCACAGCTGGACAGTTTGTCCAGAAGGATGCTGTTTGGGACATTATCTGGAATGCATCTCCTTCCACTTCACTCCTATCCACCATCTTCCCTTCATCCCCTGAGCACATATCCTTATCCAAGAGGAAGATTTCCTTAGGCAGGATTTGCCCTTCATGAGCCTGTGTTGACTATGCCTGATAACAGTATTGTTCATTAGATGCCTTTTAATGGCACTCAGGATGATCTCCATAACTGTACCAGGTACTGAGGTTAGACCAACAGGTCTGCAGTTTCTTGTGACAGCTCTGTAGATTCAAGTAACACTGGATGGCTTCCAGTCAGCAGGGCTGACTCCGATTCAACTTGACATCAACCGGAACCACCGTGGACTGTGCCTGGATGTGTGACTTACCATCAGTCTGTCTCTCAGCAACGTAGAGGCAGTAAGGGCAACACAGCCACGGGAAGCAGCCCGTTGTCTGGAAGCTTCTGACCTACTGCATAAAGTGTCCTGCCCCATCTGCCTCCATAGGCATCCCTCCTTTGTCAATTGTGTCTGATTAAGTCCACTAAATATTGTCTGGATTGGGCTGCTGTGGTGTGATGGACACAAGGAACCCCCAGTGTGGCTATTGCCTGGGACAGCCAGCCCTCATTCCCCACACACTGCCAGAATCTGCCTGCTCTGCTTTGGTTCTAGCTGAGTTAAAAAAAAAAAAGACATGGCTAAACTGCACCATTTGGCCACAGAACCTGAGGGCAGGCCCTTAAACACTTCTATCACGTTCCAAAGCCAAAAGGAAGAATTCATCACACTGCCTGGGAAATGATTCATTAAGTACACTGGAGAGAACCTTCTGGTCCCAGTCCTGCTCTGCCATTCCTGTGTCCTTGGGAATTACCAGGAAAACCTTCAGCTCTGCCCTGGAAGTCTCAGCACATGGCAGGGCTGTGTCTGCTGCTCTTCAGCTGCATGTCACAGCACCAGATGCACTGGTTGAAGGATTCTTCATTAAAAAAAAGATTTTATTATCTGGTAGGAATAAAACATCTGCCCCAGGCAAATTTATTCCTCTTGTAGGAGTGGATAAATTTGTCTGTTCATTTACACGTGCCTTTGGAGTGTTATTTAACAGGACTCAGACAGGCAGTAAGAGGTGCTGCTTGAGTGGCTTTCCATTACCATGGCAGGATGCAATACATGGGCTCCTGTGCTGTGTGTACACAGATAGTTCGGTTGTATTTCACCTTCCTAACGTATTCACCTTTCTTGCTTCCTCCTCTGTGCCATCCTTGGTCACAGCAGCAAAGCCACAAAGAGAGGCTCTGGTTTTCAGGTCCTCATCTTCTGGACTCCCCAAAACATTTCACCAGCCTCACATTTTCTACAGCACACACTCCCAGGTGTTTCATGGGCCAGGGCCGTGGCAGTCCTGCAGAGCACAGAGGGGACAAATGAGAAGTTCTGTAGCGCTTTTGTACCGTCAAGGAAACAGGGACTTCCTATATTTCTTCACTTTGGTTCCAACCCATTCCTGTTCTTCAAAAAGACTCAGTATCCTTAGAACAGTGTGAGAGCTGGGGAAGCCTTTAGAGGTCCCCAGAAGCACAGCTTCACAGACTGTGGAACAGGTGAAGGCTTTCTGCCAGGAAAGCAGCTCAGGGTAGAGAGCACAATGCTCCCAGAGCTAACCTGCCTTTGGCATCCTGGCCTGGGCACTCTGTGAGACGCAGCTGTAAGATTCTGTGCTGAATCCCCAGAGCTTTCAGCACTCAATCAGTGTTGAATCCAGCCCTTACTACAAGCTTGGAGGAAAGGGGATGACTGGTGAAGTGAAGGATAGACACTAAGGCACAGTCTGACCAGCTCTCTCCAAGCCGTGGGCCTTGCTGCATGCCGTACCTGAGGTTGCCTCCTGCTTCCCAGTGCCTCTCCCCAGTGCCGTGTATCCCCAGGGCAGTTCAAACAGTGCAGCTGACTGCTCTGCAGGGACCCAGCTGCCATGTGTCCCAGGCAGACAGTTCCTTCTTCTTATCCCATCCTTGCGTTCGTGCCCTGTGCAAGGCATCTCCTGCAACAAAGCAACTACTTGCAAGCATTCTTTTAGAGCCTTTGCTGGAGCAGTCCTGCAGTGGAGCAGCAGGTTCTGTTTGTGTTCATGCAGGGAGGCAGGGAGCAATTGAGCTCTGCTGTCCCCCAGAGGTACGCAGCCTGTCACAGCATTGGCCTTCTGCCATGATCAGGGAGTTCTGACAGCGATGCATTTGGCATTATCTGTGCTGAGTGTTGGGGATGCACTCCTGGTAGGGACAAAGGAGCAGTGAGGAGGTCCCCTGATGGAGGGATGGATGGATGGATGGATGGATGGATGGATGGATGGATGGATGGATGGATGGA
>NW_024962308.1:197529-457340 GCF_019238085.1 Lagopus leucura | reverse complement strand
GGATGGATGGATGGATGGATGGATGGATGGATGGATGGATGGATGGAGGGGTTCCCACGTTGTGCCTGTGTGTGAGCTGCACCAGTGTCCCTAGCAGCAGTCCCCTGTTCCCACCATTTCCAGTGTTCACTCTCCCTTCCTGCTCAGGACTTGTGGCCAAGTGGTCGTTTTCTCTTTTCATGGTGGTAATAGAAATCATGAACACCTTTTTTTTCTTTTTCTTTTTCTTTTTTTTTTTCTTTTTTTCCTTGGGGCCCCAAATAGCTGTGCACGTCCTTCAGCATTTCCCACTTCCTTATGCTGCAAAGCACTCATAAGCCACCAGCCACCAGTCCAGACAATGTTGGAAAGATGAGCAATCTTCACTTTGCCAAGCTTGGTCTTTCACTCCATCTGCCTGGTAATTAAATAGCATGGACTTGCCACTGAGTCTTGTCTGACAGAGACTCACGCATGACAAGTATTTTGGCCTCTGCTCCATCAAAGGCAGTTCTGTGGCCAGATTTCTCCCTGAGCTGTCCCAGTCAGAGGTGACCTTTGCAGGAGGATATTCAAGGGAATAAACAGGGCAGGGACAGAAGGCGGCAACAGAGATATGCTGACCATGTAGAACGTCTCTGGACTTAGAAGCATTATCAGAAGAAGGAAAGAATCCCATTGAGCAGGAGAGCTCAGGGAGACCCCAACAGAGTTCAATGCCACGTTAGCTCTCTAGGAAGCCCCTCTCTATCTCCCACCCATCTTTTCAGAACCCCATCACTGCTCTCAGCACCTATGCTGTTGTTAAGCACATTGCTACAGTTATTTCTTCCATCCTACTGCCCTTTCTTCTTCAATTCTGCCCCAGGTAGCTCTCTCTTTTTACATGCACTGAGGCCTCCCAAGACCTGGTTTGATTCTGTAGAGGTCATATTACCTTGCCAGGGTCCTGCACAGTACCTTGTGCTGGATGGGACATGGTCCAGGGGTGACCAGGGGCATTTCAGGGGAAGGAACTGCCTCTGCACAGTCTTCTGCCTCATTGTTTAAACATTCTCCCTGCAAAAGCTTTTTCTTATATACAGCTAGATTTTCCTATGTTTCATCCTGTGCCAGCTGCTCCTTTTCCTTTCACTGCTCAACTCGTTTCCCCCTCCCATTTGACAGCTGAAGACAAAAATCTTTCCACCTCATCTCCCATTTAGCCTGCTTTGGCAGGGGGGTTGGACTTGATGATCTCTAGAGGTCCCTTTCAACACCTATGATTCTGTGATTCTGTGATTTCTGTCAGCCTCTTTCCATCCATCCTACACTCCAAACCCCGATGATTTTGTTGGCCCTATCTAGGCTTGCTCTAACTTCTCACTGTCCATTTTGTACTGTTCTTACAGCAGGAAAGATCTCCAGCAGGACTGAGAATGGCAGCTCTCAGAATTTTCCTGCCTTTCTGCCCACTGCAGAGCAAAGCCCACCTCTATCTGCTCCCCCTGAGCCATGCAGATTCCTGCTTTGCCATGCTGCAGAGCTCTGCAGGGCCAACCTGCATGTTCTGTTTGCCTTATTCATCCTTCTGCTCACCAGCCCAGCAGCAGCAGGAAGAAGAAGCCCAGCTCTGGATTCGGTGGGTGTGCAGTGATACCAAGCTGGGATGGTGGCCCATATCCCCACGATGTGTTTAAGGCAAACGGAGTTGCCATGGGAATAGTGATTCACTGCTTGGCCAGCAGCTGACTGCCAAAAAGCTGCTCCACGCAATGTCTGACATTTCCGTGAGCTGTCTGCCAGCATGGGGGTGTTTTGCCACACAAGTCCCCGGGGCTGTGGGATCTGCAGAGCTCTTCTGGAAGCAGAGAGCTTTCCCAACAATGTCTCCACCTGATTGCCCACTACTCTTTTCCTTTAAGCTGCGCTGTTTCTCCAGCAGCACCCCAACTGGTCAGGCAATATTGAAGGGGTGGAGAACCCAGTGCAGTGCTGCGTCCAGCCTGCAGAAGCTCAAGTTCCCCATCAATCCTCTTGTGCCAGGTCTCTGAGGCAGTGGAAGGATGTCAGTGTGCAATCAGAATCAGAATGAAAGACGGCCAGGCTGGATGGGGCTGTGAGCAACCTGGTCTAGTGGGAGGTGCCCCTGCCTATAGCAGGTGGTTAGAACTAGGTGATCTTCAAGGTCCCTTCCAACCCAAACCATTATATGATCTTATGAAACACAGTCAGAGCAGTGTGGTAGGCAGAAGGTAACAAATGTGACATGCATGTTCACTGCTACAATGAATTGTGAAATATGACTTGCACCTTGGATGGGCTGGGGAGCATCACCATGGCTGCCAGGTTATGTCACTTTGGAGATGTTGGGCGCTAGTGTAAAAGAAATGAGAGAACTGCCACATACCCTGGAAAAGAGACATTGCACAAGATGTGTACATGACATCTCCCTCCTCCTTCAAATAGCCTGCAGAGCGCAGAGCTTTGGGGTCTGGCACATTAGCTTATCAAAGAAAGAGTTGGAAACTAAGTACAAGGGAAGAAGACAAACCTTCAAAGCAGCAGTATTCCTCTAGCTGTCAATGCCAGCTCCCTGAGATATACCTCAGCCACAGGTGCCAAGGGAATGACTCAGGAACATTTTCCCTCCTCAGTTCTGCTTGTTAGAGCCATGCAAACTGGGACAAGCGGCTAGGGAATAAGTCCTCACATCATGAGAGCCAGCCAGAGCACCAACCTTGACACTACTCACTGCTCAGAATCACATCCTTTTTTCTTTAGCCCAAAATCACATCCCTTGCTCCTCGCCTTGTGTCCCTTGTCTTTAATCTAGTCTGAGGACTTTTTTTTCTGTGAATATTGGACTCTTTCTTTCCTGAAAGATTCTCTCAGGACCTTGTTTTCTGCTTTCCTTGTGTGGCACATCCTTTACAGCATGGGTCCCTCCTGCATGGTCTAGGCTACTGCCACCACCGGTGCAGGAGAGTTTCCCAGCACATATCAGAATACACTTCTCCCTTAGCTTCACCCAGCTCTACACCATCTCTATGCTTCTCCCACTTCTGACCTGTGGTGAGCTCAGGGACCCTTGCTGACAGATGAGGATGCAGAAGGGCTGCAATCCCTTTTCCATCTCTCTCACATTGGTCTCCCACAGGGACTATCCAAGGCCTGGCTGGAGATGGCTTGTTGTGTGCACTACTGAACGGATGTGGCAGCAATGCTAAAAAAGGGGGCACATTTTCTTATGGCCTACTTTGCACGTTCAGTCATCCAGTAATGCAGGTAGATTTTCACCTCACTTATAGCCTTATGCCATCTGACGTCTTCGAAAATCTTCCTCCACCTCAGCCTTTTGATCACGCCCATTTCTAATGGTGCTCTGAGCAGTGCAAGATGCTTAATGACCTTACGGTTGGCTTCGACCCCAGTCAGATGCTGCTCTGGTTTGCCCACCACAATCAGATTCCAGACATGGAGTGAGGACACGGGCAGGGAGGACTTGTGCAGAGAGGTGCATGGGGAGCACCTCGTGACATTCTTTTGTTAACGAGCCAGGAGAGTGCAGACAGGGCATAAATTGGCCTGTGTGGTCTGGCAAATAAACATAAGGTTCACAGAGAAGTCTGATGCAAAATTGTTTGGGGTATGGGACCTGATCAGTGAAAAATCAGGTCTGGTGCCATTTGGGGGGGGGGGGGGAGGAATGGAATGCAACACTCTCTTGCAGGAAGCTGTAGTTAGAGGAGCTCCAATTAGCAAAGCCACTGATTATCATCCCAAACTCTCAGTGCTGAAAGCAAGAATCATGCAGTTACCATGATTATAGACACAGTCAATTGCAAATTGTAAGCAATTTGCAGCAGAGAATTTGCCTGGCTTTGTAATATGATGTGTATATTTACAGCACTGCATATAGCTGTACAGTCATTGCATGGCTTTAATAACATTCTTACAGCCAGGCAGGTGTTTTTTAACAACTCAACATGTATCTGCGCGTGCACAGATGTTCAGAATGCCATAACAACACTCCATGCTGGATACACACGGGATCATTGGCAGTGATGATCTCCCTCTCTTCAGCTAGGTCTCCTTTTCAGAAAGGATCTAACTTCACTTCTCTCATCAGCTTCTGCTGGATGGGTGAGTTCACAGTCTCATCACAAAGCCCAACCATGTGCTGCATGAATGTGACAGTTCAAATGTACAGGAACCTTTCCTCATTTTCTGTTCTTGTCAGAACTCTTTGCAGGATAATACATCAGTTTCTTGCCCACATAAGAATACATTTTACTCCAGATTCAAGGAATGAAGAAGTTAGAATAGAAATAGAAATAGAAATAGGAATGAAATGGAATTGAAATGAAATGAAATGGAATGAATAGAACAGAACAGAACGGAACGGAACGGAACGGAACGGAACGGAACGGAACAGAACAGAACAGAACAGAACAGAACAGAACAGAATAGAATAGAATAGAATAGAATAGAATAGAATAGAATAGAATAGAATAGAATAGAATAGAATAGAATAGAATAACTCAGTTGGAAGGGTCCTACAGCGATCATCAAGTCCAACTGCCAGATCACTTCCAGGCTAACCAAAAGTTAAAGCATGTTGATGAGGGTGTTGACCCACTGTCTCTGGCACACTGATGGGCACAGAACATCAACTGCCCCTGTTCCAGAGTCTGACCACCCTCACAATAAGAGATTTTTCCTGAAGTCCAGTCTGAACCTCCCCTGGTGCAGCCTTGTGTCATTCCCTCGTGCTCTATCCTCAGTCACCGGGGAGAAGAGATCAGGACTTCTGTCTCTGTGTCCCCACTTTGGGAAGTTGTAGGGAGCAATGAGGCTGCCTCTTGGCCTCCTTTTCTCCAAACTCAAATACTTAAGTGCCCTCAGCTCTCCTCAGAGAACATGCTTTCCATCCTCCCTTGAGATACTTTCAAGTACCTGAATACCCTTTTCAGATTGTGGAGCCAAGAACTGTATGGCATATTCAAGGTGAGACTGTACCAGGAGAATCATCTCTTCTGAATGGCCTTCTGTGCATCCCCAAATGCAGTTTGGCCCCTTGGCTGGCAGGGCACACTGCTGGCTCACGCTGATCCCGCTGCCAACCAGCACCCTTTCTGCTGAGCTGCTCTCCAGTCACTTGGCTCCCACCCTGTGACTCTATCTGCCATTACTCCATCCCAACTGCAGAACCCAACATTTTCTTTCTGAAACATCATGCCCTTGATGACTGCTCAGTGCTCTGATGTATCCAGATTGTTCTGCAGGGCTTCTCATCTCCCCAGAGAGTCAACACTACCTTGCAGTTTATTGCCATTGGCAGGCTTGCAGCGGATGAGTTCTACTCCTACATCCAGACTGTTGATAAAAATGTTGAACAGAACTTCACCTAGAACTGAGCCTTGGAAATCTCCTGAGTGACTGCTTGCCAGTAGCCCCATTCACTGTAACGCTTTGAGCTCTACCAATGAGCCAGTCCGTCACCCAGTGTAGCGTGAACCTGTTTATCTCACAGTTGGACAATTTGTCCAGAATGACCTTCGTCACTGTTTGCAGCCTTTCCTGCTCTGCTGCATCCAAATGGTCCAGAGAGATTGCCTGGCCTGCAATCCCCACCATCCCTGCAATACTGGCATGTCTTTCCTTTTCTGTCCAGCTTCTCTTATTGGAATTGTTTAACTTCATTTGAAAAAGGACAGCTCTGGTATCTGGTAGCTCTACCACTTACCTGTGCTCATGTTTGCAGGGCAATGACAGGAAAGAGGAATAGCTCCAAAAGGGCAATATATAAATATATCCAGTTGCTGGTGTCTCAGGCATACCTGCAGACTGTGGGAGATTGAGAACAGTGTTGTGGGACTCCACAACAGCTTCACAGCAGGTTACATTCACACCCTAATGAAGCAGGTTAAAATCAAGCAACAAGCTTTCCTTCCTCGCCCTATGAGCGATTTAGCAAATAGCTCTTCTTCCATGGTTCCACTGCAGGAAATATTGAAGAGAAACTCCCTTGAATTTGGCATGCAAGCTTTACATGAGGTGCTGAGAAAGTGGTCCCAGATGTGAAACCACTACTCCTCTGTCATGGCATACTCATGTGAGCATGCTGCTTTGATAGCTCCTCCACAGAGATGCTCACAGAGAGCAAGGAAACTCTCTGACAGCATGGAGCAGCACAGAGCAGCTTGCTATGGGCAGAGCATGCAGAGTGACCCTCTGTTAGCTGTGGCCTACGTGTTTTGCTGCTGCATTAATCTTTTCTCCAGGCCAGAGCTGAGCCTGTGGAAATGATGTTCCTTGATAGTCATGAGCATGTGAGTGCAAACTAGGAATGAGATGAGCAATGCAGCTGCCAAAGGTGCATCTGGCAACACAACATCCTTGCCCTGTAAGCCTCTCATTATTGGGCAGACTAGGATGTAAGAGACTGGGTAAAGTATGATTCCATCTGGCTTTTGTAGGTGTGTTACCTCTGCCTGTGTCCTGCGTGGGAGGGTCTGCTCCTCTAGCGTAAATGTGACTGCAGGTTACGTCTGGATTCATGTGTGGGCATCTGCTGGCCATCATCTACTTGCTGAGTTCAGTTCTGCATGCTCAGCTAAGGATGACATTAGTGCTAGTGCTAAACCACTGGTGCCATGAGCTCACAATGCAGCTTGCTCTATCTTGGATATGAAAGGGAGCTTCCTTATTCACACAACATTTTGTCTCCTAGGAATAAGCTATCACCCCTGTATGCTCCCGCTTGTCTCCTGGCCCTTCAGGAGATAGACTTTAAGATGCTTGAGCAGATCGTTTCAGGAGCAGTGTGTTGTGGTTGCACAGTGGATGGATGCCACATGTCCTGAGCTGGACCCACTGTTGCCTAGAGGAGGTCTCAGCATGGAATGGAAAGATCTCAGAGACCTGCAGTAGTAAGAAACAGGGATGCAGCAGAAGATAGTAGAGCAGGGCAGGGTGCAGGCCTAGCTCCCAGCGTGCCCACAGTGCTCAAGCTGCAGATCTTCTTGGTGCTATGTGACCATGCAGTGTATTTCCCACCTCTTGATCCCATCCTGCCTTTTGCTGCTCCAGTGAACTCAACTGGTTGCACTCTTGCTTTCCTGACTGGAATCTGGGAGCTGGGATTCCTGCCCTCCCCTTGTAGTCTTGCAATGATTTTCAGGATGGGCACTAAGACATCTTCTATCTCACAGTTTTGCACTCAGTAGTGTCAGCACTGGGTGTGAACTGGTCTATGGATGGCTATGAGACGTGGGCAGTGCGCACCATCAGCCTGCACCACTTTCCTGGGGTTGGCCTACACTGCACTCTGTACTTCTGCAGCCTCTGAAAGTCTGTGCAAATCCAGGATCGGGGGGGTGGCTCCGGGTGGAGGGATGGAGCACCCTGGGTTCGGTGGTAGTTTCAAGTAAATGAGTGGCTGTGACCTGCTGGAGTGGGAAGCCCCAGCTGTGCTTCGGAGCAACTCATTAGAATGCTAATGAGGCCTCTCAGACAGGGTGTTTCTCTGCTGCAGGAAGACGTGTCAGTGATGGATAATGCTGCGTTCCTGAACTTCCCTTCCCAGCTGCCTGCAGAGCAGCCTTGCCTCAGAGCGAGTACAGGATGGTCATCCCAGCTCCCAGCTCTCCTGAATCAAGGGGGGACTGCTGGGCCCAGTGAGTGGGGACAGGCCATGGAGGATTCTTTCCCATCACCCACCGACCCACTTTCCTTGTAAAAGCGGTGTTCTAAGTGTCCCCAGCAGTGCTGTTCACTGGGAGATGTTGCGCCCTGATTCCCTGAGATGGGGCAGCTTCAAGCTTTTCACTGCATTTCACTGCACCAGTATCAGTGGCCAGCAAGTGCCTGCCTTTTGCACTGCGAGGTTGCAAGCAAGGCTCTTTGTGCCTTGGGTGACGTCCATCTGAGTGCAGCAGACACATGCATCCCTTTATCACTGTCACTTTACAGTCTTACTCCACTAAGGGGACCAGAGGTATCATGTGCCCCTCGTGCTGCAACCCCTCACTGCTGGGTGTCCCACTTCAATACCATGTCTCCATGGCCAGCAAGCCCTCTCACCACCCCTTTCCAAGGGAAATATAAATAATGATGGTTAGACAATAATATATAAACTTTTCCCATCGTACCAGAGTTGGCTTCCTCTATTATGTAGCAGTTTTTTGTTCCAGAATCTTTCTGCATTTCCGGTTGATACAGTTTGATCCAATGACCTCCCTGCGTCTGCTTTAGACTCCTATAATCTATTTCCCTTTCAGATAATTCCTCCCTCTCTTGGCAGCACACTGCCTACAGCCAACATCTGACCGTAAGCTTTCATGAAAGAACATTGCAGCAGGCATCAGGACCAGTTTCTAGTGGGCTTGATTTTTAATTTTGTGCAGCCAGAATGAAATGTGAACCAGGATCTTCCTTTTTTAAAAAAAAAAAATTCCTTTTTCTTCTAAGGTTTTTCACAACCAGGGCTTGCAGGCCCTGAATACAAACCAATACGTTTAATATTGTACTCTTTAGGCAAAAATGGACATTTTCAACGATTCAACGATCAGCAGTGCTTTTCTACAGCTGACACCCAACTCAACAGATCTCAGTTTGACATGTCAGATCTCGTTCAGTAGTTGCACTTTCTAGAAAGACCACTTCTAAGTTGTGGTTACAGTAGCCCTGAAATAGAGAATAAATTGGATTCTTCATTAACAGTTCTATGCCAACCTCTTTGTAGGGATCAGAATGCACATACATGGGCAATGCTGTGTTTGCTCTTTGCCATCATTCTCTTTCATCTGTATTGCCTCTTTAAAGTGGGCTGTTTTCAGCTTCAGAATAGCTTTTTCCATTCCTGAAATCGATGCAATTCAGTTTTATGTCACCCTCCATCTAATTCACACAGTTAAGGTCTAGTTGGAATAACAGCTAAGGTCTAGTTGGAACAATTCCATGTGACTCTGTTTTCCTTCTTGTTCTTCATAGTCTAACTTTGGAGAAAGAGCATTAACTTGAGCACCAGAAGTATTGGTCTAATTCTTTAAGAATTATTCCATTTTTATGCAGTATAATTGCCCACGAACACAGGCATCCTTCTACCAACTCCAATTATTAAATCTTCTGAGACCCATCTGCTGCCACACCTCTCTGTAGGACATATTTTGCAAGTACCTTACACCCTCCTCCAATTTATTTCATTATATACCCTATTCATTCACAATGCCAGCCTGAAGATTATGCTCTGTACATGGTCAGTGGAAATCTACCTGGTCTGATAAAAAGAGAAGACACTGCCTCCCTGCTTGACACAATCAAGCCTGCAGTGTTATTCCATTTGCCTTCATGGTCTCATTTTCATTTCCTCTTCTGATCTTACGTTTGTGGTTCTGATTCAGCATCTCGTACTCTACTCTCAGACAAGATCGTCTCAGCTTTACATGGCAGCTTCCTTCTATCTATGTTTAAATCTATAATTTTTTCTCCACCAGTAATAACTGACTTGTTTTTCATCAATTAATCATCTACTAAGCACATCTGATGCCCCGATTAAGGTATTTAATTAATTTTGATATTAGTTAATTACCAGACCTTGATAGAAAATCTATCTCTTGACCCTCTGTGTTGTCCACTTTGCCTGTTCTCACCCTCACCAAGAGGCAAAGTATTTGTTTCTGCTTGATATTTTGAATATTTTGACAGTTTGAACATTTTTTGCTACTGCTGACTGGACAGCTCCAGTTTGCATCTCTGTGAATTTTTGTTGGTTTCAGATATTACTTGCTTCTACTAATGACTGATGGATTCTTCTGAGTAATGAGTGCAATGTCAGGGCTATGCTGGTGCTCAGAATAAGGTAAATATGTGCATTCACATGTAGTAGAATGCAGTCTTGAGAGGGGGGAGAGAGAGATATCTCCATCTATGTTTTCAGAGACCAACATACCCACCAACAGCCCAGCTTGTAGTACTGGGATGCTACTGGAGAGCCATAGAATCATAGAATCACCAAGGTTAGAAAAGATCTCAAAAATCATTCAGTCCAACCATCCACCTACTGCCAATATTTCCCTACTAAACCACGTCTCTCACTACCACATCTACGCATTTCTTGAACGCTCCAGGGATGGTGACTCTACCACTTCCCTGGGCAGCGCATTCCAGTGCCTGGCCACCCTTTAGGAGAAGAATTTCCTAATGTCCAATCCAAATCTCCAATTAGAGATTCCTCTAGTCCTATTGCTAGCTACACAGCAGAAGAGGCCGACAGCCACCTCACCATAACCTCCTGTCAGGTAGTTGTAGAGAGCAATAAGATCCCCCCTGAGCATCTTCTCCAGACTAAACCATTCAATTCCCTCAGCCGATCCTCATAAGCCTTGTGCTCCAGACCCCTCACCAGTTTCGTTGCCCTTCTCTGGACACACTGCAGGGCCTCAGTGTCTTTCTTGTAGTGAGGGGCCCAAAACTGAACACAGCACTCGATGTGCGGCCTCACCAGAGCTGAGTGCAGAGGGACAATCACCTCCTGCCCCTGCTGGCTGCGCTATTTTGATAGAAGCCAGTATGCCATTGGCCTTCTTAGCCACCTGGGCACACTGCTGGCTCAGGTTCAGCCTAGTTTTGAGCAACACCCCCAGGTCCATTTCTTCCACACAGTCTTCCAGCCACTCTGTCCCAAGTCTGTAGGATTGTCTGGGGTTGTTTTGTGGCCAAAGTGCAGGACCTGGCACTTGGTCTTGTTGAACTTCATCCCATTGGCCTCAGCCTGGTGATCAACCTGTCCAGATCCCTCTGTAGAGCCTTCCTTCCCCCAGGCAGATCAACACTTCCTCCCAGCTTGGTGTCACTTACTGAGGGTGCACTCAATGCCCTTATCACACACAGAATCACACACACAGAATTGTAGGGGTTGGAAGGGACCTCCAGAGATCATCGAGTCCAACCCCCTGCCAAAGCAGTTCCCTACAGCAGGTCGCACAGGTCGGCATCCAGGCAGGTCTTGAACATCTCCAGAGAAGGAGACTCCACCACCTCCCTGGGCAGCCTGTTCCAGTGCTCCGTCACCTCACTGTAAAGAAGTTCTTGCGCACATTGGTGCAGAACTTCCTATGCTGCAGTTTCCGGCCATTTCCCCTTGTCCTGTCTCCACTCACCACTGAAAACAGTCTGGCCTCGCCATTCTGCCCCCCACACCTCAGATACTTATAGACCTGGATCAGGTGCCCTCTCAGCCTTCTTTTCTCAAGGCTGAACAGACCCAGTTCACTCAGCCTTTCTCCATAGGAGAGATGCTCCAGGCCCTTCACCTTTTTTCTCCTAGTCATCAATAAAGATATTGAACAGAAAAGGCTCCAATACCGACCCTTGGAGAACACCACTTGTGACAGGTCAGCAGCTGGATGTAAATCCACTCACCATTACTCTCTGGGCCCGATCCTACAGCCAGTTCATTACCCAGCATGTTCCAGTACAGTTTGCTTAGACCAACAAACTGCAGAGATTTGCCTGGCTCAGGCTTGTCTTTGTCCTGTTCCATGACATTGCTCTTACCACACACTGCCCTTACAGTATTTGGATCACACTCAGTCTTCAGGCTCTGGTCCCACTTTGCTCGACTGGACAGTGCTCCTGGCCTGTTACCCTTGCGATTTGCTTCAGTCACCCACTCTTACGGTTCTTCTCTCTCAGGTCTTCCTGAGAGTAGAATTTGGGTCAGGTTACTCATGTGCTCAGCAGACAGGACAGCGTGGCCTCCGTCTCACCCACTGTATTCCAAACTTCACAACATCACTTCCCAAGAAAAATCCATTCCCAGCACTGTAGGAAGTTGAAGTAAGGACTGAAAGAGGAGAGGGCTACACAGAGAAGGGAGCAGTATTGGCTGTGCCAGTCTTGAATCTGTCTACGTGAAGGGAGCTCAGAAGCACAAGGCTTACCAGAACTCTCTGCAGACCACGTATCTCCTGTGTCTGTTGCTGCCAGTCCCCAATTGAAGTCTGCCCAGCACCATTAGCTCAGGCCATCTTGGCAGGAACTGTCTGCCTCAGTAATTTAATGAGCCCCCAGCTTAATGCATGGCAAATTCGGACATAAATAAAATAAAATGTATCGAAGTGGAGATTCTTTCCAATTACAATTCATTAGCAAGCTCTGAGCCACTGGCCTGACCACAATCAATAATCCTGGTTAGGGAAAAGCAATTTATAACCCTCCCTAGGGACCTCAGGGGGACGCAGGCCTGCCTCACTCCAGCATGATCTGAGCTGGGCCAGCATCCTGCGGGAGCCTTTCACATCCGTCCCACCTGTGAGGACCAGGATGTGTCCTTCTTCCCTGCCCTGCCCCCTTTCTGATGTAGGAATGTACCTGCTGTTGGGACCTTGGTGTTGCCTGAGATGGGTTGTCCGCAGTAGAACGTGAGGTCCTGACAGCTTAATGGGGTCCTACCCAGGCTGACCTTAAATACCTCTTGGGATGGGGCATCCACAGCCTGGGCAACCTGTTCCAGCACCTCACCACTCTCTCAGCAAAAAACTTCCACCTGACATCCAATCTAAATCGCTCTTCCCTTAGTTTAAAGCCATTCCCCCTTGTCTTATCACTGTCTACCCACGTAAAAAGCTAATTTCTCCTGTTTCTAAACTCACTTGAAATACTGGGAGGCCACAGTGAGGTCTCCCTGCAACCTTCTCTTTTCCAGGCTGAACAAGTCCATTCCCTTCAGTCTATCTTCATAGGAGAGGTGCTCCAGACCTTGCATCACCTTTGTGGCTCTCCTCTGGACTCTCTCCAACAGCTCCACATCTTTCCCATGTTGGGGGCCACAGATTTGGAGGCGGAATTCCAGCTGGGGCCCCATGAGGGCAGAGTAGAGGGAGACAATCCCCTCCCTCGCCCTGCTGGCCTCCCCTCTTCTGATGGGACCCAAGATATCACTGGTCTTCTGGGCTGCAAGTGCATCTTCCGTCCCTCCTGATCATCTCAATCACCTCAGGAGGTGCCAGATTAGAGCAGACAGATCGCAGGAGCCTGAGACAGCCCTTGGATTTAATATAGGAACTGTGGGGCTCAGCCCATACTGGGACATTCTGAGATGGAAAGTGAGCCAGCACTGAGGCCTGGCTGAAGCCTGCCCTGCTCTTTTGCTCTACCTGTTCTGGGCACACTGCCTATAAGGTTGGCAGCATACAGGGCAGCTGTGAGTACAGGAAAGAGCCTTACAGGACAGTGCATTGATTCAGTGTGGTGGATGCTGAGCACGAGGAGGAGTTCTCTGGACCATTAACAGCATTGTGCCAGCTCTCCTGGCTGCCCACAGGGTGCTGGGACTTTACAGGGTGCTTTACTGCCCAAAGTGCTGGGATGGATGCCTCCTGCTGGCTCCTGTCTCTCCTTCTTGCAGGCTCTCCCTCCCTTGAGGCTCTTTGCAGCAGCTTCAGTTCCCGCTGCGCTGTGGCTCAGACCCCCGGTGACCCTCTGAGCACATTACCCCCCAGATCCCTGCAGGGGATGGGAAGCTGTTCTGAGTTCAGTGAGATCAGTGAAATGGAGGAAACAGAACCAAGGCAACTTGCGTGTTGCCTGGTCAGGGAGAAACTGTTTAAATGAGGGAGGGCAGGGCCCTCCAGAGCAGTGTCTGTGTATGCCCCTTCCTGGGCTTTGCAAAGAGAATCTGGCATGGAACATCCTTCTCTCTGCAGTTGTTCTGTGCCTGTGAGAGCCCTCCAAGATCCTGCATCCTCCATCAGCGGTGAACTTGTGGGAGGTGACCAAGAGAAGGCAGAGATTTTACTGAGACAGAGCTCAGCTCCAAACCTTCAGCAGGTTTGCTGGAAGGGCTGTGATTCCTGGAAGTACCAGGAGTGAGGCCAGGAGGCATGGCACTCTGCACGTAGCCAGAATAGGCACCTTTTACAGATGATGCTGAAAGATGGTGGAGAAAACCTTGCTCTCAAATCTCTGAGATGCATGAGTAGATGCTGTGATGTGTCCCTGGTTTGGATTCAACAAAGACCAAGCAGATTCCAGTCTAAGCTCAGCTGTCCTTGGCACTGCTCAGATTCAGCTTGGCTCAAAGCAATTCTGGATTCGTTTTGGACTGGATTTATAGAGATTTTACAATAGTACTCAGGCTTAGCTCAGAGGGAAGGGGTAATTCAGACAGCTTGTTGTTGGTATTGTCCAGAACTAAGTTTCAGATTTTAGCAGTAATTAAATATAGGCACAAATTCCCTGGGAAGCAGTATCCAGGGTCTGAAGTGGATGACTTTTGACAACAGATCTGGTGGCCAGGCATGTGGTCAGTAGGTGCATGGCCCAAATGAGATGGAAGGTCTACACGATTTGCTTGTCCCTTCTGAATTGTAGACCATGAGACAGCCAATGTGTGGGGGAGTTCTTGAGAGCCTGAGGGAGAATGTCATGGCTTGCAGTCTCGGATCTTTTCATACAATGTGTTCTCATTTTGTTACTTCCATACCGGTGGGCTTTGCCCTGCTGCTCTGAGTCCTGTTGGGTTTGAGTTTAGGCAGCCAGCCCTCAGTCTTCCTACTGAAGAATTTCTTCAGTTGTTTCCAAGTGTTATGCTTGATTTTGATTAAATGACTTACCAGGATTAGTTCTTGAACGGGTCACCAGTTGCACCAATTGCTTTCTAGGTGCACTTTGGTCCTCTCTTCCTACAAACAGCATACATTTGGGATGCAGCCCACGCTGCCAGATGAAATTTGTCCTCTTTATGGCACAGGGGTGTTTTATTCCAGACTCTAGCATACAAAGTGTTCACAGCCAAATTACAGCTACAAGGAAAGTTCTGTGCCAGGAAACTTTGCTTATGGGAAGTTCATTAAAGGTGGAAATATTTTTAACAAAGTGTGTTCTATCCCTGAAAGGTACCCACCTCACTCAGATGCAGGCCCATAGAACCAACAGAAGGGTTCTCTGCTGTGCCATCTCCCAGGACACTCATGTCTTCTATGAGATGGGTTCATTTTAGCAGCAGATGTCTCCAGAATGATTTGTCTCCTTTATCAGATTGGCCAAAGTGCTGAGAGCTCTCCCTGAGTGCTGCTGGAGAGAGCAGCAGGAGGGACTTAATGGGGACTGTGTCTCTGTGACTATAAACTAAAACAAACAAGCAAAGAAACAAAATCCTTCTCAGAGGCAAATGCTTTGAGATGCTTTAAGAGCACTTTAAAAACCTCACGCCAAGGGGGAGGGAGGGGAAGCGCTGCTTTAAACACTTCTGTCTGAGAGGAAGCATAAGGGAAAAGAAACGGCTTCAGGTTGGACCCTGGGCTGTGTCCCGTGGATGTAAGGAGAGAGCTCCCAGGGACGAGGGGGCTGTAGAGGTGCTTGTGTTAAACCAGACAGCCTCTTAAACTGCGGAGTCACTGCTGTGACTCCAGCATGGCACCAGCAGAGAGCAAGCAGCACAACCGAGGCATGGAGCATCATTAAAAGCAGCAGCGCTACAATTGTCAGCTCTGAGTTATGATCTGGGCAGCGGCTGCAGATGCCATCAGCAATTTACTTTCCAGAGGGAAAGTGCTCAGCACTTACAAGCATCACCTCCACGTTGAGGTGTCTACAGGCAGATGCCCAAAGCCAAAAGCTCCCGACATCACGCTGAGCTCGGGATGTGGCCGAACATCCAGCATTGCTGCTCCACAACCAGCAAGCTCCCATGTGACTTTCTGTGCTGCTGGTTTTCAAACAGCTTTTGCTTGAGCAATGACTACGGATTGGTAGATGAATAAGACATTTTGATTCCTTTCCTTGATCCAAAGCTTGTATTTCTTCAGTATGCTTTCAGTTGCATGTTTTCTATAAGGCTTTTCACTGCAGTGCTTCTGATCCATAAGTGGGGTGATGTGGTGAGACTGGCATATATTTCGAAATAACACCCCAAAATACCACCATTTTTAAAATGCAAATAAATGCAGGAAGAAAAAAAACCGAAACCACTTTCTTAAAAGATCCTGAAACTGTTATTTTGGAAGAGGAATTCTCTCTCACAGAAACATTTGCTGTTGGAAAGGATGCAGGGCTACATTACAGCACCCTGAGGGGTTCCAAATGTAGGGAGGTGTGTAAGGATGCAGAGATAGGAGAAGCTCTGTGGTACATGTTTGGATGTCTCTGGGAACACGTGCTGAGCGCTTGCAGCAGTGGGTGGTACCTGTGTGTCCCTGCCAGGCCCCCCTCCCTCTGCGTGGGTAGGATGGTTTTCTTCTCCAAATGGCATTTATTCTCATCACTGCTGGTTTCTGTGTGGGTCTGCACTGAGCTTCTGAGCTCTGCTCTGATGGAGGATGAGCTCCTGCAGTATCTGTTGACACCACCACGTCTGATTTCCCTGGTAACATCGTACATACTCTGACACAGACTTCTGTAACCATAGATACACATAAGCAGTGCACAGCAACCTGCTCCGTGCTTTTCTCTTAGATGCCATCAGCATCTGCTTGGGCAGCTCCCAGAAATCTTTCAGCCCATAGAAATGGTAAATTGTATGGCTGAGGGAGAGCAGCCCCTTCCAGCACCGGGGAGCACAGGGCTGCACTCTGACGTTGAGCTTTCCACCGCATTTGAAGCACAGGCCCCATCTGGACAACGGGTACCTCTTCACACTGCATGGCAATCCCAGAATGAACTTCTGAGCCGTGTTCCACTTTGGCAGCTGAGCAGCTCTGCTCTTACCTCTGGGCAAATGTGCTTCCAGGATGGGACGAGGGGCAGGGGAAGAAGACAACTGGTGGAAGTGCTGCTGCACTACACGTGGGCCTTGAGAAGCTGCTGCAAAGTGCCCTCTGTGACTTGACAGGGAGATACTGCAGCGTGTCTCAAAGGCTGTGCCAAAGCACCTCCATTCAGCTCAATCAATCCCCTAAGGGCTTTGCGGGGTTTTCTAAACAACAGGGTTCCTCTCGTTCCTCTCAGCACTGGGGACAGAGATAAAGGATCCACAGATCCCAGAAGGGGATTGCCTTGAATACAGCATGTACTGAAATACGCTCTCAGGATAAGAACCAGCATGGACCTGTGGAAGTGGGAATCCTGTTGCAGCCACAGCTTGTTCTGGTCCTGGCAAGTGCTCCAGGGACAGAGCTCAGTTGGCCCCAGAGCTCGTGAGGAGCAAGGGCAGCCGTTGAAGATGCCAGGAGCAGTGCCACATGGCTCTGGCAGTGGGCAGGGGATGTGGGTCCTGCTTGGGCTGTCCTCCAGTGATATTATTCCCCTGCACCTCCTCCCAGCCCCTGCAGTGACTGGGGATGCTGGAGGAACTGGAGGAGGAGAGCAGGGCATGACTTAGTCTAAATGTATTATTATCATTCCTGACTCTAACTTCCCCAGCCTCTACACCAGCTTGTTGTAGTGCAGCTGTGTCACTTTGAGATCACTTGTTTTGAAGGCAGACCCCGGGGCTGCAGCTGCAACCTGTCCTGTGACCCACATAGGGGAGATGCCCTGTGCCAGAGCCCCTCACTGCCCACACTGTGCCCTCAAAGGGAGCTGGGAGGGCACCCAGGCATTGAGGTAGAGGAGAGAGTGCCTTTGGTTTCATTCTGGTGTTAGAAGGGTTTGAATTTCATCCATCATGGTTCATCTGTGCTTGTCCCACAGTTCCCCCAAGCCTGGTTGGCCACGGCCTGGGTAACACACATATGTATGCACAGGTCCAGCATCCAGTGTGCTCAATGCACCTGGAGGAACAAAATGCTGAGAGAAAAAGGACCTTGCAGGGAGCTGTCTGTGCTAACACCAGACATATCTGAAGAATATTGCACAGAGAATGGCTGTCACAGCATTCAGCCTCTCAGCACTCAGTGCCACACGGACACCCCATGTGCACCCAGAGCCAAAATCCCTGGGGAAAGGAGCAGGAAGGAGGGAGCACGGGTGAGTCCAACATGGCTGAATGCTCAACTGGATGCTGTGGCTGCATGTCCCACTATGGGGAGTGTTAGAAGAAACTTGAGTGTGTGGGGCAGGCAGCACTTTTTTGGCCACAGCCCTGGAGCATGAGCACCCCCAAAAGTTGTGCCGACCCCCACCATGCCCAGCACAGCTTTGAATGCCCCTCTAATACCTTTATGACCATCTATATCTATTCTGTACTTTTGCAGAAGACAAAAGTCTGAGTGACACAACCCAGCTGCCAGGACAGGAGACAGGAAGAGGCACAGGAGACCTTAGAGCTCAAAGACCCATTAGGCTGAATCTGAGAAGAGAGCGGTGGTGGGGAGCACGGTCATCTCCTCTGTGTTTTGCTCTTGGGATTGCATGTAAAGCCAATGTTGGTGCATTGGTCAGGAGTGCAAGGAGGGGTAAATCCAGGCAGGGAGTGGCTGTGGTGTAACTGTGCTTTGACTGCTGGGATGGTCTGATGGTGTGCTGGAAACACTTAGCTTGAGGGGACTGCCTGCACTCCAGCCTCTCTTGTCCTTAGTGCTGGCCCTGACATTTCTCTGGAGGCGGCCCAGCTTTGTTAATCTTTGAGAGCAAAACCTGCTCCCAGCTGAGCACAAGCAGCAGCAGTGCTACATCTGGTAGGGATCTTCTGGCTGAGAAATCCTGGGGGGTCTCAGCCTGGATGATGTGCTTTAGGGCTGTGTCCCTTTCCCCAGCATCCACTGGGCTGTGCTTCCTCCCCTCTCCCTCTGCTGCCCGCAGATGCCCCCCATCCTCCCTGCTCAGACCTGTGGTAGCCACCTCAGCTGCTGTGGTCCCAGCGGATACTCTGGTGCTTCTGGGACGCTCCTCGGTGGTTGCTACGCACCTTTGCACAGTCACTCATCCCCACGTGTCCGCGTTCTCTGGTGCCCTCCTGCACCCCCCGTATCCCATTGCATCTCCAAAACACGCTGCACCTCTGCACCCTCACATCCCCACAGCGCTGCGTCCCTATTACTCCTAAAGCTTTTCCTGGCCCCCCGCGTCCTCGCTGTCGCTCCCCGCGGCGCCGTGACCCCACAGCACCACACGCACAGGCATCAGCCGATCCCCTTTCCTTTCCACAGCACCCCCGTGGCACCCACCACTCCTCCCCGCAGCCCCGAGGTCCTCCTGCAGCACCACACCCACTGCGTCCCCCCACTGCCCTGCGGCTCCGCAGCTCCCCGAAGGGGTTCGCATTCCCCCGCATTCCCCCCACCCCCCTACAAACCCGCGCACACACACACTCCCCCCGCACGGCAGCACATTCCCCCGCATTCCCCACAACCACCGCATCCCTCCGGCCCCGCGGGAGCACCGCACCGCCGCGCCCAACGCACGCCCCCCGCATCCCCACGTTATCACCTCCCGCCCACTCCGCACCCCAGCATCATCCACCCCCTCCCGCCTCCCCCCCCCCCCCCCCCCCCCCCCCCCCCCGAAGCCCAATCAGGGCGGGTTGGACGAATTCAAACCCCGGCCCCGCAAAGCGCCGGCGGCGGTTCTGCTGCGCTCCATCAGCCGGGAAGGCTGCGGAACGGGGCCGATCCGGATGGGCTCGGAGAGCCGCGGGGCGGGCGCGGCCCTCTCCTGCCGCCCGGAGCGCAGGTGAGCCGGGTGGGGGGCGGGGGGGCACAGCGGGCACCGCGCCGGGAAGGTGTGGGGATGCTGCCGGGAAAGTTTAGTCGCGGTGCCACCGAAACCGGAGATGCTCACCCGGCCGGGATGCTCCGGGCACCGCCCGCCGGAGGCTGCGACGCGTAGGGAGAGCCCACCGCCCCACCGCCCCACCGCCCCCCATCCCCCCAGTCTCCGTCTCTGTCCCGAGCCGCTCCCCCGGTGCGGCTGCATCGCCCGCGGTGCGCCCTGCGGAGTGGTGGGGCGTCTCCTGAGCGGCAGCGCAGCTGGGATCTGAGGGTCCGGAGCTCGAAATGAGGCTGGGAAGAAATACCACCGCTACGCCAGAACGTCGGGCTGGGGTGATGGGGGGGATCTTACTTTTTCTTGGGGGGAAAAACAGGGAATTTCTGCGGCTGCTGCAAAACTGCTGGTTGTGGAGTTCTTGCAGCAGGGTGCAATGGGGCGTCTGCAAAAGAACCCTTTGCGTTGAAGGTCTTCAGAGAATACCCACCCTGCGGGTCTGGAGTGCTGGTGTGCATCAGAGAAACTTTGAATTCAATTAAGTTGATTTCTGCCTTCCGGAGCTGTGGGTCTGTTCAGAGAACTGCACCAAGCCTTGGGAGAAAGGAGCAAAGCAGGAAGGAGCTGTGAAATTTCAATCTCAGCCCCCATAGGAAGAGTTGGAGCTGCAGGAACTCTCCTTGCGATGCTGGGAGTGCCAGTGAGCCCTGCCCATGGCAGAGGAGATCCAGCTCTTCCAAACCCTGGGAAGACAGTGATGAGACTGCTTGGAGCAAGCAGTTTTTGGTGCAGAGCCCTTTGTTAAATATAATGGTAAAAGCTGTTGTTGGCAGGGTCAGGTACGCATTTGATAGTATCTATAGGACTCCCAGCTTTACCTCCCCGACATTCCCATCTCTCTTCTGCTTTCTCCCAGCTATTGCAATTTGCCGTAAATCATCCCCAAAGTAAAGAAGGTAAAATCCTTAGGATGGCAGGGTCCTCTTGTCTGCAGTACAGGGGGAAGTGTGACTCCAGTTCTGCCTGGTGGACAAGCCTCATTCGATGCACTGCAAATGCCTCAGCACCCCAAGCTCAGGGAGTGGGACTGCAACAAGGTACAAAGCTTTGCCCTCTGGTTGCTTTGCCCTATTGGATCCTGGTCAGTTTGGGGCACAGATCATGAGCTGAGCAGAACCACTGCATGCAGTGGAGATTTGTCCCTGGGGTGCTCAATTTGCAGCTAGGCAGAGCAGGCAGTCTGGGAGCGTTCCTTGGTGATGATATCACTCAGAATGTGCCAGCCCCGGTTTTGCAGCTGGGAGAAGGCAGAGTTGCAAACATCCTGGTTCACCTCACGTGTGGTTCTTGCTGTGCCTCTGTAGGGCAGGTGGAGGGGGTGGCAGGAAAAGTGTGTGCAGTCTTGGCTGCCTCCAGTTTGTCTGGGCAGGTGGGCTGGGTGGCAGTGGGCTCTGTCTCATGCTGTGACATGCTTCTAAGAATCCAGCACCAGCTTGGTCCTTGCTGGCACTAAATACCCAAATCTTCAGGGCAAGACGGCTCTCTTCCCTGAAGCCCAGGGAACCCTTGGTGAGCTTCTGCAGGACATGTTCTCAGGAGCACTTGCCATGGCTCTGCTTCCAGGAGAGGAAGGGGCACTGTGCATTAACCCTGCAGAACATAAGAAAGGCGTGGGCACAATGGCAGCGTGCTGCTCCCCCTGGAAAGGACTCAGCACTGCTCCGTGAATGCGGAACCCCCGCGGCTCTGTTTGCCTGCCAACCTGCTCTCCGTGCTGGGAGAGGCCAGCTGGTCCCAGCAGTGTGCCACCCACCTGTTGAAGGCAGCACTGGCAGAGAACAAGGCATCGCTGCCTTCCTCACCGTGCTGCTAACAGAGAAATGTGCTCTTTTCCTAGAGCTTGGTAAACTCTGCTGCTCTGCCTGCAGCCTTACAGGGGCAGCTCTCCCACTCCTCACCGGGGGTGGAGTGACATCAGTGACCAGCACTCCTTGGTGATCATGGAGAGGATGGGGCTGCAGCAATGACAAGCTGTGGGTGGATGCTGCAAGGCCAGAGGGCTGCAGCAGCAGGCCTGTTTCCTTGGCAGTGTGGTTTGCTCATGGAAGCTGACATGGGCGACAGAAGCCGGTGGCATCCTCTGGCTCCTGGCTATGAACTGCCTCATATTGTGAAATGTCAGTAGATCCCAAGCTGGTGTGTTTTCTGAACAGCTGCTCCTATGGAGAAAACACTTTTGGGCTGTCAGGCGCCTGGGAGTTGCTCTGATTTCACAGCAAATATTGCCTACAAAGTAAAATCAGAATCTAATATTCTGAAGGGGAACTTAATGGCCATTAGGCTGCTGCTTTCCTGCTCTCAGTGCAGATCTGCACCACTTAACTGAAGGATTAAAGACATCGAGACAAATGAAGAAGGCTGCCAAATGGGTGTAGGGTGGCATGGGGCTGGCTGCTCCAGGGCACAGGGCCAGGCAATGGGGCAGGAGGAGCAGGGAGCAGAGGAGGCTGCTGAGACCATTGGCAGCAGCACATGTACCCACTGTCTGCCAGGACAGAGCTGCAGTGACCTGCACTTGTAACCTGGGCATGAAATGGTCCCATCTCCAGGGGTCAGCATCCCTGAGTTCCCCAGCCCTGGGCCTGCTCTCAGCAGAGCTCTGCCTGTGGGTCTCAAGCCTGCTGACCGTTTTGCATCCCAGACCTGCTGCTCAGCATTGCCCCAAGACCTTTTGATTGCACTGTTGAGATCAGCAGACCAAATGTGGGGGCAGGAGTCATGATCTGCACGGGCCACGCTGCCCCACAAATTTGCTGTTCTCCCTATGGCCCTGTGCTCTCTGCCTGTTTTCTCCAGCAGCATCCTGTAGATAGAAGTGGCCAGCAGCACCTCACACTCCCCACCAAGCCCATAGGTGCACTCCTTCCACTGGGGATGATGGGCAGCCCATCCCTGCACATCTCTATGTCTCTGGGTTGCCAGCCCTGTGAAGCCGGCTGCTCGCTGGCTGAGAGGTGCAGGCCTTGTGCTTTTGCTGCAGCAAACACCCAGCCAGCAGGGCTGCAGAGCTGAGCCTGCACCTTTTCTTATCCATTTAATTAGGAAGGGACAGTGGCCATTCCTGAAGCAGACTTTGACATCCAACGCAGCACTCGCTGCAACCAAGCAGTCTGAGCTCAAAGCTGGTGGGGATCCTCCAGGGGTGCTGCTGATGTGAGGCTCTGGTGTGATCCAGACCCAGAGCACCTCTATGGGTAATGTGTGATGCTTTCTCCCAAACTGCTGCATTGGTGATCACATCAGTGATGGATCTGGCTTCTCTGAGGTCTGTCTAGAAGACAACTGGATGCACCTTGAGCATCCCAAGGTGGGGGGCTGCCCTCCAGCACAGATTTTATTGTGTGGAGAGGAGAAGAAGTTTCAAGAGTAAAAAAGATCATCAAATGTTTGGTATATTTGCAACTCCGTTTTCAGCCAGTGTAAATCCATTATTTGTGAGTTGTCAAATGGAGTATATAGAGTTGCAAACAGACATTCAAGTCAAAGGAAAATTTGACCATGTCTCCTCGTTAGAACTCTATAAATCTCTCTCTTACCAGAGAAATATCCCTCCCTTCACAGTCACATTGTGCTCATGCCGTCGCTTTCTGGCAGTACGTACATCTGTGAACAACTGCTGTCAAGGATGAAACACAGGAAGAGCAAAATGTCGTAAAAAATGTGACAACCACCTTGAGCTCACTGAGAACTGCAGCCACTGCACTGAACCACACTGATGAGTTAGTTTCACAAAAACAGTGCTACACATCCCACCAGTATTATGTTTTTGTTGTTCTCTCTCTTTTTTTTAATGTTTTAATAAAAAATATTGACTGTTATACAATATTAGCAGGGCTGGTCCAAAAGTAATGCCTCCTATTTTATGATGTTGGCCTATTCTCAATGCACCTCACTGTCCACTCATCTATCAAACAGTTTCTGAGCTTACATGTGAGGATTTATGGGAGACAGCATCATGAGCTTTGCTGAACAAAGACAACATCCTCTGCTCTCCTCTCATCTATCCAGCCAGTCATTCTGCCATAGAAGGTTACCAGATTGGTTAAGCATGATTTCCCCTTGGTGAAACCATGTTGACTGCCCCGATCAACTTACTGTCCTCCACATGCTTAGAAATGGCCTCTGGGATGAGTTATTCCATCACCTTTCCTGGGTTGGAGGTGAGGCTGACAGCTCTACAGTTTCCTGGGTCCTCCTTTTTGCCCTCTTTGAAGACTGGAGTGACACTGGCCTTCTTTCAGTCCTCAGGCACCACTCCTGTCCTTCATGGCTTCTGAAAGATGATGCCAGTAACATCCACCAATTCCCCCAGTACTCACGGGTGCATCCCATCAGGGCCCATGGACCCATGGGAATGAAGTCTGCACAAATGATTCCTAACCCGAGCCTCTTTCATCAAGGGAAAGTCTTCCTGTTTTGGGACGTTCTGGGCTCCAGGGTCTGCAGTTCCAGTGGGTTGGTCACAGAAGTGAAGGCTGCAGTAAAGAACGCACTCAGTAACTCTGCTTTCTCACCAGGGCTCCTTCCCTGTTCACTATCAGGTTAACATTTTTGCTAGTCGTCCTTTTGCTCCTGATATATTCGAAGAAGCCTTTCCTGTCTTTTATACCCTTTGTCAGATTAAATTCCAAATGGGCCTTAGCCTTTCTCATTGCATCCCTGCATACTCTGATGATAACTCCGTATTCCTCCCGCATGGCTTGTCCTCTTTTCTACATTCTGTACATTTCTTTATTCTGAGGTTTCTCATTGTTCTCATTGTTGCCCCAGCCCAACTAAAACTCCCTAATACCAGTGTAGTATTAAGAAGCAGGCATTACTGTTATTACAGTGCTGGTGCATTTCCACCTATCGTGTACCATGATGGAACAAAGGTTCATCCTTTATGTACATTTGGGTAGACATTGCAAAATTCTGCCTGTTTGGTGAGAGATCTGCAGTTGCCTTGAGATCTCAGCCTCACCTCTCCCACTCATCCATATTTGGTCAGGTAACAGTAGGGCTAACGTCCTTCCAGCCCTTTCTGCAGGCTGAGAAGGTGTGCTAATTGCTACATCTTTCTCCTTCCCAAAAGACAAGACCAGTCACACCAACAACATCATGATCTCCTTGCTCAGTCATGCAGGTCTCTTGCCTCCTTTGTTAGAGTTCTTACTAGTACAAATGACTCTGAGCCCAGACGATGAGATACTGGATTCCTCTTCCTTCTAGGAGCTGATTCCATGAGATTCCTACCAGCAGGTTTCTGAAGAGGCCAAAGTTAGCTCTCCTGAAGGCCATGGTTGTGTTTGTTGTTGTAGCTTTGCATCCTCCCTGTAAGGTCCTGAACTCCACCATCTCATGTTTGCTGCAGTCAAGGCTACCCTCAGCTTTCACTCCAAACACCTCTTCATTATTTGTTAGCACAAGGTCCAGCAACATGCCTCTCCTTGTTGGCTCCTCTACCACCTGTGTCAAAGTTACCAGTCCTCTGCAATAACCTCTTGGACTGCTGGTGCCTGGCTGTGAAATCTTTCCAGCTGATATCAGGTGGTTGAAGTCCCCCATGAGAACACGGCCTGTGATCATGGGCTACTTCCATCTGACTGTAGAATGCCTCATCATCTTCCTCATCTTCATCAAGTTGTCTGTGCACTCACAACCCCTGGTAGCCTGCCTTTAATTCTTACTCATAATCTCTGGATTTGCCCTTCAGCCACCCCAAGGCAGAGCGCAACACATTCCAGTTGTCCATTGGCACCCATGGAGCCGTGGATATCGATGGCCTGTCAGGTCCTTATTTGCCAGCTCTTTCCCTTCCTGTCCTGGCAGGGGTTAGTGCTGCCTGCCAGCAGCTACAGAGTCTCTGTGCTCCTGACCCCAATGCAGAACCGTGTTTGAGGAGGATTTTGATCATTAAACCAGTGTATTTGGGAGCATATTTAGCTGTTCCTTGAATGGACTGGTGTAACTAAAGCTGTACCCAGTTCATGTGGCTATTTAAGAGCAAAAGGGGTTTAAGCAGAGAGCACTGTGTCCACAGGAGACCAATCATTTGAGTCCACAGAAAGGAACAAACAACTCCAGGGAGCTCTAAAATAGGCAGAGCATTATTTACTGGACTCTTTCAGCCTTATTTAGGCTCTATAGCGCTGAATGCCTCTGAGCTAGCAGTCTGTAGAGCAAAAAAATCTGTTCTTGTCCCACATTCCAAAGGTATCACAACTCACATGTGATCTCTGGGAGACTGGACATGCTTTGGGGATGGTATAGTGTTGGTCTGTGTGTTCTGTCTTGCTTTCCAGCATAGTGTGCAATGATGTGAGTGCAATGAGCTTGCTGCAACTTCACCTACTTTTCTGTACCTCTAGGTGAGGCCTGAGGGCAAACGATATCCAGTCTGGGTCTTCAGAGTCTGGTCTCTGAAGATTCTTCTCCACCTTTGGGTATGATGAGTTTTTTGATGAACTTGGCTAGCTCTAGGCCTGCATTGCTAGTTCTGTCCATTCTTTGCTGCAGGGGTTCTGAATGTGTGAGGCAACAAGGCAGCATGACAGCTCTGGGTGTGCAGCCACGAGCTGACCTTGTTCTGCTTGTTCTGCCCATCACTGGTGTCAGCAGTCCCCATAGCCCTACTGAAGCCCAGAGGCTCAGAGACAGTGCTGCTCACAGTCACTGCAACCCAAGTTTCCATTACCCATATATTCAGTATAACTTGCTGTAGCCTAAAAAGGGAAGCCTGAGAAAAGGGGCAGGAGTTCAGGCTGTAGTGAAGCTGATGAGCAGATGGCCATCTTCAGTCTTCTCTTAAAAGATGGTGTGATCTGGGGCAGCCTGCATAATGGATGGACTGATGCCATGGTGCTGTAGTGGGGACAGCACAGAGGTACCAGGAACCCTTGGAATGGAAGGTAATAAAGGGCTGGTGAGGCTCCAGATTTGCTGCCTTTTAGCAGCCTCAAGGCCTTTGCACCCTTTGGGTATGTTGTGCCCTCATCTTCTCTCCCTAGGCTTTTGTGTGGGCATCAGCAGAGAAATGTTCCCCTATGCTAAGACAAATACTGAATTTGCACCACCAAGCAGAGCAGTTAGCCTATTCTCTCTTTTGGGAGGAGGGAAGGGTCAGCAGGCACTGACATCAGTCAAAGCTACTCTGAATGCCCTCCTGCTGGTTTTGTACGGGGCAGGACATAAGCAATGGGATCTGTGGATCTCGGGGATGGAGATACCAGCACTCGTGTCATGCTCCTTCTGGGCGTGTGCAGTGCTGATGTCCTCACATTCAGACTCCGCAGTGAGAAGCTGGAGCAGCTTCTAGTCAAAGCACTAGCTGGGGAGGCATGAGCTGGTTTTAGCCTGGAGAATGGAGTTACTGGCCTTGGGTTGGGGCTAGATGACTAGACTAGTGCTGTTATAGCACCCGTGTCTTTTCTCCATGGGCTTTTTATGTGTCTTGACTGACAGCTGGCAGCACCAGCCGTTGGCTAACTGTCTGATATGGGCTGATATGGGCTGATATGCCGCTGCCTGTGCTGCATCTCACCCAGGAAGTGTGGTGTCACATGCAGCTCAGCACTAGCTCCAGGGTCTGTTCAGCACTTGCACTCACACATCAGTACAGCATACAGGTCCTTGTGCTCTGCTTTACAGAGCCTAGTAGCAGAGGATAGAGCTGTCAGCAGCAGTTGCTGCCCAGGATCCTATATGTATATTGGCAGGTGCCATGCAAACCCATCTTAGAGTGGAAGAAAGGTGAATGAAACTTCAGCTCCTACATTCAGGCTTGAGCCTCAAGCAGCACAGCTCAGTTGAGTTTCACTGGCTTCAGGTGAACTGGGCAGATTCATGGAGAAAAAATACTCCTGACTGCTGGACCTTCTGGGGTGGGCAGACCCTCTGCTCAGCTGCAGGGAGCTTTGCTCTGTCCTTGTGGTATGGAGAGGGCTGCAGCTTCCCTTTCCCAGCTGTGCTGTAAAACCAGGCTGCAAAAACACAGCTGACACCTGCGAGGCTGGAAGGAAGCTGCATCAGATTGGCCTCGTTTCCCATCCCAGCTCCCAGAGAGACCCCATGGGCAACAGAGAGTGTGAGTATTGAGGGAGATGGGGGTTATAGTGTGATCGTGTGGCAAGGGTCAAACATAAGAAGTGTAGCTCTCAAAATTCTGGGATAAGCTTAAAAATCTTTCTGCCTACAGAAGCAATCCAAGATGCTGGGATCATGCATGACCCAGCCATGACTCTCTACTTTTACAGTAATAATAGCAATGATAACATAGTAATAAATTTGAATCAGGGGCTGATACTAAAGTATTACCGTTATAGTCTTGGGAGATATTGGAAACAGCAGGACGACTGCTGTGTGTACCAGATATATGGGCTAGGCAGCCCTCTCCTCCTGCTTCACAGCCCTGCAACTGCTGTGAAGGGTGATGTTACCCCAGCCTGTCCCTGTATTTGCTCTTGTGCTCTCAGACTGGTCATAGAATTCGCAGAATTGTTTGAGTTGAAAGGGGCCTTTAGAGGTCATCTGGTCCAACTGCCCTGCAGTGAGCAGTGGGCTCAGAGCTCCCTGTGGGAGCTGCTATTACCTGGTAGTGGGGAGGCACACCTTGGCTCTGGGTGGTTTGCACAGCCAGGCAATTCCTTTTCACTGCTCTGTGACTTCTCATTTCCCATGAGAAACTATTGGATTTCTTCCTTAGGTGTATCCTTCCCCTCCAGGAGATGCTGCTGCCCTTGGAAGGGTGGGCACAGGGCTCAGAACCACGGAGGTAAGTACATCTCCAGGGATCTGCAGAGAGGCAGGGCGTGCTGCCATACCAGATTTCGTGCAGCCTTATTTCCCTCTCCTGTAGATCCCATGGGACCCACTTGTTTGATCTCCCAAGACCTGCAGTGATTGCAGCTTTAGTTTGTCAGCTCAGACAAACTGCCTCTATTTCTGCTCAGAGCTTCCAAGTCCCTTGCAAGCAGCAGTTACCTCAGGGCTAGTTATCAAGCTTGGCCAGAGGTGTTTCTCCCCTATATTACTCAGAGTCCATGTCATCTAACTGCTTCTAAAACAGCCTTCATCCCTGCTCTTGTGCCATGAGGTGTGTGGCCAAGCAGGGCTGTGATGTCTCCATCATGCAGCTGTCCTGCCTCAGATGTATGCTCCAGGCAGCAGCAATCCAGCTCTGGCAGCGTGGCTCTGGAAGCATCTCTAAGTGCTGATGCTCTAAGCGTATCGGTTTTCCAGTGCACTGAATAAATAAAAAAAAAAGAAATAAATCCAAGGGGATAATAAACTAGAAAGTGATAGGCCAAGAACAGCGACAATAAATGGATAACCACTCAGCCTCCAGGGAGGAGCAGAGCAATTTGTTGTTCTTGAGTGCACATCTGAGCAGAGACAGGCAGGGCGTGCAGGCAGATATGCATACCTCTAGGGAAATGCATATGCATTTCTGGCAGCACATATGTGCATGGTCACACACTGCTGCAGCAGGATACACAGAGGCAAATTGGCCAAGCTCTCCTGCTCCCTGTTCTTCAAATTTTCACCGTGTCACAGATGCTCCTTTTGCTACCCAGGTATAATGGATATGGGATGAAGGCTCTGCTTGCATGGTGTGAAATGTTGGTGTGCTGCCAGTTCTGGAAGTCCTCATGCAATTAAAGTGAAAAATCACTGCGAAGTCCACAGTTCTCTTCACTGCTTGCAAGGAGAGGCTCTGCCTGTTTTGCTGCATCCTATTCCTTTCATGCAGCCTGTTGGGATGCATCTAACGAGCCTGGTTCTTGTTCACACTGCTCTCTGCATACACAATGGGATGGACATAGAACCACGATAAAACCATGATCTCTGTGCTGCCTGAGCTCTGGGAGCATCCAGCAGCATGTTGCTCCTACCTCCTGCCCATGTAAATAGGATCAGCCTCGTGTGCCCATTGACCTGCTCAGCAGGGAAGCTGGGTCAGGGGCTTGCTTGCAGGCAGGAGCAGAGTTCAAGGGTTTTTGGTGTCTTGTGCAAAGTGTGGAAGGGACAGAATAGTTGGCACAGATGGCCTTCAGCCAAGGCAGACTGTTGCCCAAGTTCCTGGGAGTCATGCTTAATGAACATGTGGTGCATGGACAATATGGATGTGCACAGAACCCATCTCCTGGTAGGGAAGGGGGCTGAGGGAAGGTACCAAGGCAGGATGTGAGGACATCTAGTAATAGATAGCATTAGATACGTCTAGTAGTAGATTTGGAGGTGGACGGCCCTACCTGTGGTAGGGAGGTTGGAGCTTGATGCTCCTTGAGGTCCCTTCCAACCCAAACCATTCTATGATTCTATGATGACATCAGTTTCAGGATGGGGTAAGCTGGCCAGTAAGTTGTTCTGGATCTTGCAAGGTTGCCAGACCTTGAGGCTGGATGGGGCCACCCCAAAGACCCATTTTCTTTTGCTTGGATGTGTAGTTTTTAGTGTTTGTGCTGCCATGGTGTCTAGAGGCACAGCTGCACGCAGTAAGGGTGCAGTTCAAGGAGAAATGGCAGGACGTGGGCACAACCTGGAGAGCTGATGATGCAAAAGAACAGGGGGGCATACAGGCCAGCCAGGCGGATGTGCCTAGGCCAAGTCACAGGACAGCTATTGCTTGCAACCCCCACCAACACTGGCACTCAGCCTCTTATCAGCCCTGCCCTTATCTCCTTGTTTATTTGTCCTGGCTCATTTTGTACTGCATGCTCCCTCTCCTGATGTCTGTTGTACCTTCTGTGCTCACTCCCACCACCTTGGCTCCTGCTGGTTGTGTGTGATGAGCTCCAGCTCTGCTGTGGCTCAGCCATTCCGCTCCTGTCCCTCAGTGCAGAGGGCTCCTCTATAGAGCCTGGTCAGAGGGTGGGGGTCCGTTGGCCCTGGGCCACCCCCACAGAGCTGCACCACGTGGAAAATGCTCCTAAGCTTGGAAGATACCTCTAAATGCAGAGATTAATTCACTGGAGCCTTTGTTGGTGCAGACTGTCTGCATTGCAGGTTTGGGAGAACTTGTCTTTAATTGTATCATCAGGCACTTGTGTTAACGAAGGGATTAAGGCCCAGAGAGGTGAACAAATGCAGGCCAACTTTTCCTCTCCCGTTTCAAGGTCTTTCATGCTGTAATGTCCTCTGTCTCTCCTCTCCTTTTCCCTCCTTTATTCCTGCCCTCTGCTTGGAGCAGCCTTCTGGTTTTTCCCCAGTGGAATCCAGTGATGCTGACCTACATTCTGGATATGGGTGTTTGCCTCAGATCTCCTCCCACCAGCTAGAAAAGTCTTCCTCCTCTTGGCTCCTTGCAGAAGCAGTGGGGCCACTTTGCCTGGATGTGGGTTCTGTGTCACTGAGGTACAGAAATCACACTGATAGTAATGGCTCTTATTTATGGAAACTATGATAAAGAGCACAATAACACTATTTGATAGAACATATTCTCAGCTACAAAACACCCTTGTTCAACATAATCGCTGCTAGCTGCTCGTTTTCATCAGTGTTGAACAAGAACTGCGTGCCACGCTCATCACACAAATCTGCACCAGCGGACGTGACCCATGGTTGCTGTCACCACTGCTGAAATGCACCACACACCACCTCAGTGTGCTCACAGCTGGTTGGTCTCCATGAACATTCAGTGTCAGTGAACTTCAATGAGTGCCATTTGTACCTCAAGGAGGAATTCAGTGCCACCCCATTTGCTTCATCTGCACTCTCATGTCAGGCCTCCCCTCTGCTGCCATCTGTCACATGGCAACAAAATGTAATGGGTGAGAAGGTTCAACCTCTACTGCCATCCCACCAACGTCTGCCTCTGATGCTGTGTGTCAGCATCGCAGAACAGGAAGCATTACTTTCGGAGCAACCCTTGTAGATGTACCTGTGACCAGGGAGAAGCAGGGAACCTTTCTGTTGTACTGTGCATCACAGTGAGGGCAATAGGAAAGGATTACCTGGCCCTTCTACAGAATGATGGTCAGTTAGAGAAATATGGAGAGCAGAACGGCAAACCATGGAGGACGGAGGCTGCCCAGGTTGACCTCTTTATGTTCTGTGCCTCTAGCATGGCTGTATTGAAAGCAGTGCCCCACTGACTCCTGCTCTGCTCCTGCTCAGGTGTGTGAGCCGGACTTTGCCATTAGCAGAAAGGTGAGGGCTCTCTCTTGTAGTGCAATGCTGAAGGAAGGGAGCTGATGGGACGTAAGGGTCACAGCCAAAGGCAGTGCAGTGTTGGTCTGTCCCTGTGTGCAGTGCGGGGCAGTGCCACATCACTGCCTGCAATAGTGTGAGCACAGCTATGAGCAGCAGTGGGATGCAGGCATTTCTGGCATCAACAACTGTGGGAATCAACCTGCAGAAAGGCTGGGTCTGTTTGGAATCCCTGAGTTTTGTGATGAAGAACTTCTGTTTTCTTGGCTTTGGTGTGAACCTCCTTGCCTGCGCCCACCCAGCAGCAGAGCTGGAGGGAGGCAGAGGGGCTCTGGCAGAAGCCAGTGCTGTGCTATGGGGTCAGGAACTGGGGTGGGCCTTGTGCCCATGTCAAGTACTGGAAGGTCAGAATGACCTGACAGTGCTCCTACCAGACCTAGGACAGTGGGGAGAGACTCAACTGTAAGGCTGGCTTTGCCAATGGCTGAAGAACATCCGAGTCCATAGGAACCAGTTGACTACTGGTCTGAAGGTGATATTTTGGTACCTGTGGAGAGTCTCTGGGGTTCATTAGCACTGAAACAGATGATTAGCACTGCCAACAGAAGATAATAGGCACTGGAGATAGCTTTGTAATCCCAAGTGAGTTCAATTGGGGTTGGAGAGCCTTGCCTTGTGCTGGACAAGATCCTTGGTTTTCACAAACACGAATCCTTGGCCATGATGTCATGCACTGGAGAAGTTGTGGGCAGCTTTGGTTACAGCCTGGGCTGAGGAGATGATGAAAGCTCAGAAGGATCTGCTGGAGCCCACGCTGTGACCCAGGGTAGTGCTGTGCCTGCAATGTGTCCATGGTTGTTCCTAGATCTGGCAACTGGTTTCTCATGCCCACCTTCGCACCCTAGCACAGCCCAGGAGCATGCAGTGAGTTAACAGCAATCTGCTCCGTGTGCTGGCTGTCTCAGAGCTGTGGCTGAATCTGCACAGGACCAATATTTATTTGAAAACAGCAGAATACTTCGATATGCTCAGTGTTGTCAGAACAGAAGTGCACACCTGTGTCAGCTCTGTTCCTGCCAAGTCACATGAAGTCTAAGCTTAGTTTCAACTGTTTTCAATTTTAAAATTACATTTTTTGCATTGTAACTTAGCTTTTTGAAACAAGATATTCAGTGACAACTGGGAAGGCTTATTACTCCAACGTCTCTTCCCAGTTTGATGCTGTTTCTTGCAAATGCTCCATGATTTCCATAGCACAGCTTCTGCTGCAGTAGCTGTGGACCCAGGCAATGCTCTGCAATGCCAGCAGTCTCCCAGAGGCTGCTCTGGAGCTCCAACTACAAAAAGACACTGTGTGTGTTTTGCTGACGGCATAAACAGGAGTGCAACCCCTCTTTGGTTCCTATGCTTTTATTTGATATTTCAGACATTTAGAAAGCAATCCAGTGAGATCAACGGTGTTCTCTAAGCTTAAGTCACACCCCTCTCTATGGGATCCAGTCCTTTATCTGTAAGCAGAGGTCTGGTCTGGAGACGGTGTCTGGACGCAGGACTCGAGTGGATGCTGAGTGTGAGGACAGCCCTAAACTGGAGGAGCTGCTGACTCCCTCAGTGGCAGAGAGGCCTTGCAGAGACCTTGACACACGGCAGGGCTGGGCAATCCCCAGTAGCGTGAAGTGCAGCCAGAGCAAGGGCCGAATCCTGCCCCTGGGTGTGCAGCCCTGCCACGGCTACGGGCGGGGGATGAGAGGCCGGACAGCAGCCTGCAGAACGGGACCTGGGGTTCTGGTCGGGTCTGAGGCAGCAGCGTGCCCTGAAGCCCGAAGGCCCCACAGCCCTGAGCTGCTGGAACTCAGGAAGTGTTGAGACAGTGATCTCAGATGTATGGTATAGTTTTTATTCTGTCCCATGTGACTTGATCCTTTAGTTTCCCATCCAATTTGACATATTCTGCACATCTTCCAGAAAGCCTTGGATAGGTTAATCTGTCCCTTCACTTTCATCAGGTTAATCTGTCCCTTCACTTTCATCATCCTTCACCCCTTTGCCTCTGGTGAGATGTATTCCCAGAGCATACAACTTCCAAGGGAAGGGTGTTTGCTGCCTTACTTTTGATATCCTAATGCCAAAACATAACATCATACTGTACACTGTGAAGAAAACCCAGAAGCTTGGCCAACTGAAGATGACAGCAACATAGTGCTGGTTTCAGGCATGTATGTTCTGACCTGTGGATGTTCCTTTCCCACTACAGCCAAGAACAGTGGTGGGCTGACCAGTGCTGGGCAGGCAGGACAGAAAATAGTCCTGGGAATATGAAATTCTGACTTCTGATTTTTAGCTGTCAGGAGCCCAAGGAGACATTTCAGATACTTGGTAGATGCCAGTAGAGGCCAGAACAAGGCTTGGATGAATGAGACAGACTTCCCAGTTATGATGTGGTGGAAGGAGAAGCTGTGGTCCATAACACAAGGGCTAGTGCTGAATGGGCATCATCAGTGCATGTTCCTTCCTCCTCCTGGTGTCAGAAAGGCCAGCAGCAAGCCCAGACCCTGGCTTGGCTTGGAATTAACAAAAACTCCCCAGGAGATAGCTTTGTCACAGCCTTTGTATTGTCATTACCTCAATCAGGGTGAGCTAAAGGGTTAGAAGGCACAGTACTTGCTGGGAAAAACAACCTGTGCCATTCTTCCCTGTTCCTTCTCCTCCGTGGCCATAGTCACACCAGCTCTGCTGGGAAACACAGAGCACAGAAAGGAAATGGTTTGATATGCTGCCAGTGCTGGAATAAGTGCATGGATTAGCTTTAGGCCAAGCGTGGGCTATCTTGTCAAAGTGGCTTGAATAATTCAGGTCCTTAGGGAGATTTTTGCTGATTTGGAAAGATGTGCCTATGCACAAGGCTGAGGGATAAGGCCTGAGGGGCAATGCATAATTTTAAGGCTGCCTCTGTTAATGTTATCCATTTACCTCTGATATTGGAGCTGCTGTTGAACACATTGCCTGACAAGTACTCTGTTTTTGGTGGTGATACTACTGTGTGAGCAGGAGGATTGTCGAGGAATGATCCAATTACAGCCCTAGGGCAGACTCACCCAGGCTGCAGTTTTTCCCCCTGTGACTGACCAGATGTCTCTTCCTAAACAGCACCTTGCAATACTGCCCTGCCTGCCTGCATTCCAGGCAGAACAGAACCAACCTTCTTCCCACCAAGCAGAATCAGTGCTGTTTGGGGCAGGACAGGGTGGTATGGGATGCTCCACTTTGAATTATCTTCTTCTTGGGCTGTCAGTATTTCCCCAGATCTGAGAAATAAGCTCTGTGATTGGTCTGGGAAGCCATGTGGGAGCAGGAAAGTTTGCCAGAATGTTTCTTGGTTGATCTGATTCCCTGGCCTGAGATGCATTCCCCTGCCATCTTTCTGCAGAGCCCTGTGCATTCTCAGCATCACTCCCGCTCTGCTGGAGAAAGCAGCAAGACTTGAGAGGCCTAAGAAGAACCTGAAGGGCTGAAAGAGCAAGCTGAATTTGATCAGCAAAGAAAGGAAGTGAACTCTTCCTAACACATAAAGCTATTGTGAAGTGATCAACATTTCATTGCATCTGCTGGGACAAGATAAGAAATGATAAGTTTCATTTGGAGCTAATGAGGTTTAGGATAGATATGAATGAGATGCAGACCGTTTAAAGGAATCTTCAACAGATACATTTTAAGAAAGCAAGTGACTGTTCTAAGCATCCTAGGACTTATTTCAGTGCTCAGCCCACGGTGCAGTAGGATCCCTCTGATGGAGGGCATGCTGCGTTGGATAAATCACTGCTTGCACATTTACAGCCAGGCTGGATCCATCCACGGAAATACCCAAGCACAGCTATGAATGCTGTTGCATATGAATGGTTCCAGGCAGGACAACAATTCAGACCACAAAATAATTGATAATCTTTTAATTGCAGCAGTGGTTTTCTTTGGAGCAGCATATTTGCCCACTTGATAAATAATTCATAGAAGAGCCTGGTAATTAAATGTTAAAGACCTAATTTGCTTAGCATTGTTTGTACTTATATTACTATTTAAATGCAAGAAGTCACTTAATTGCTAATTAGAAATAGTACAATTATATACCATCTTACAAGAACTAGTCAGCATTTCTGTGCATTGTTTATACAGAGCATAAAAACTTATTCTTTTTTCAGCAGTCATCTTGCAAGCTGCTATCCCATTATTTGTGCTGATGGAATGCATGCACCCCATCTTCCTTTAATGGCTATTAAAGACATGAAGAAAAGTAGTAATTAAAAAAAAAAAAAATAAACTGACTGTAGAGAATCTCTGTGGAGCTGCTTAGCTGTGTTCCCTACCTTCCTGCAGATTTCCTTGCAGAATGTTCCCTGGACATCAGCCCCCATTGCATCTGAGGTGTTGGGTTATGTATGGTATCCAGTAATGGAAGGAGCCTCATGGGTCATGGAGAGAGCAGCACAGAACGTTCTAGAAGTTGTCTTCAACTTCAGAGCAAAAGCTAAAAATTCAGGTTCTCCATCTAGTCCTAAAGATGACCACAAGATAGTAAGGGAAAGTAAGACAAAATTGCCTGAAATCTATTGATGGCATGCTGTTGGGATTTGTGTAGTTGTCTTTGTTTGCTGTTGTCACTGGAATGTCTGGGAAGAAAACTCTTTAACTCTTTAACTTGTGGTGTCAGAAAGCAGGAATTCTTTTAGTTCACAATGTGTGCTGGGTGACTTGGCCAGCCATGAGCACCTCTTGGAGCTCTGGTGCTACACTTCTATAGTTAGTACATGCATTGGCAGTACACCTCTCGGAAACGGCATACCTATTCGTTCTTATTCCAAGGACTCATTAGTGCATGTTGATGTCCTTTGAGTGTGTGCAGTGTGGCCCTCTGGTGCTCTTAAGACCCTGTTCTTCATCCCCTTGATTCCATCTCTGGCCTCTTCACCATCACCCTTGTCCTTTCAGCTGTTTTCCCCTAATTTGCCAAATTTCCATTGCTCGTTATGCCACAATGAGCAACTTTTTCTCTTGGTATACGACAATTCCAAACAGTGTATATGAAATCCAAGGGGAGTCCTTGTGCCCAGTGATACAAAGCTCCCAGTACGTACTGCATAGATAAGAAGTGGTCTGCTGTGACATCAGTGAAGCAAAGAGTTGCTCATACAAAGCAGGACTGCAAGGCCTTCACGTTCCAAGCAGAGCTAAACTGAGCTAGCACACATCAATTCCTTTTGCTAAACTAATATTGGTCCTTAAACTAACTTATATGGATCCCTATTGCTAAACCAGCCACTATGTCACTATGATTATTTTTCCTTCCCACTCACCCCTGATGGCTGACAGAAGTGAGTTACTTATTAGGCTCGAAACTTCTTGGCTGCAAATACTTACATAAATCCCGTAATTAATTTTTTGATGAAACTGCCTCTTCCTTCATCAAGGCATATATATTTTCTGAAATACATATCAAGGGTGATATTCACAAGGTTAAACTCAGCCTACTGCATTTTATCTCACTGGGCTCTCAGACTCCTTCAGAATGTATATATGAGGCAAGTTCCCACCACAAATCACTTTCTGTCTTTATCTTTAGATGTAGTTGGCTCAGGTTGGAACAGTTCGGAGCAAGATAGCTTATGTGTATAGCTCTTACATTTCAGGTACTCACATGAGTATTGCTAGCCTTCTCTGGACACTGACATTATTTGCAATGAAACATAGTCATGAAACATCTCTATCAGAACATAGTCATGTTATCTGTTAATAGTTAAAACAATTCCATAATATAAATGCTTATTCATGTATGAATGAATCTGCCCTCAGCTTTAAAAAAATAATAATAATTATCTGATCAGGACTTTGTTTGTTTCCTATGTAGTAAAACAGGAACATAGCAGTACTCCAAAGGTGTGGCTGAAATTGTGGGTGCACACAAGTTCATACAAGGCTTTATAGTGAATTCCCAGTAGCTTAGGAATTCATCCTAAAGGACTCATACTAGTTAATACAAACTTAATATGAACAGCACGTGCAGTTTCATGGTGCGTTGGTTGGTTTTGGCTAAAAACATCTAAACAGGTTAAGGGGAGAATGTAGGATGAATAAGTTTGTGGGTCAAGATAAAGAAGGGAGATCCCTTACCAGTTACCATCATGGCAAAACAGACTCAGGGAAAATGGATTTAATTTATTGTAAATTAAATCAAAGCACAGCCCGCTGGCAGAGAAGTGCTCACGGCAGCAAGCCTGCTGGAGCTCAGAGAGCATTTGGACACTGCTCTCAAACACAGGGTTTGGTTCTGGGTGCTGCTGTGTGGAGCCGGGAGCTGGACTCAGTTGTTGTTATGAGCTTCTTCCAACTCATGGTAATCTGTGATTCAACAACAGCATGAAATAGGCTGGAAGGGCACTTTCTATTCCCTGACACTTGAGCTTCTAGGGAAAGGCCTTGGAGGAGGCAGTAAGATGTGCTGGGATATTCCCATGAAGGGTGAATTAGATGTAAGGACTAAGGAACCAGAGGTCCCAGTCTTACAGAGGACACTGAGAAAGAAAAACAGCAGAGCTGTTGGACCAGGTGAGGGGTATGGGTGTAAATCAGGGTTTGGCTTGTCTATGGAGCAAAAGAAAAGTGTGTGGAGGTGTTCTGCACTGTGTGCTCATCAGGTGCATGGGATGGAGGGGATGAACATTGTGGTGGGGGCGGTGTATGTTCTGCAGACATGTTGTGTGCTTGCATGCAGACAGAGGCTGTGTGCATGTGGATGTGTGCAAACACAGTCTGAGCTGGGAGTGGGGGTGTGGGAGGTTTGGAGTGCAGGTGCTCTTGGTGTTTGGGCATTTGGACAAAGGAACATGTCTGTATTTTTATGTGACTCCCAAGAAACAATGATCCAAAAGTTCCCAACTTTTCTTAAGGGAACTTGAGGGATGTGCTAAGGTCTTGCCTCTATGAATTCATCATTAAATATTGCTACTGAGTCACTCCCAGTCACAAACGCTTGCTTAAAGCCAGTTCATTACACAGCTTCTGCTCATGATTCACTCACAGCTTTTGATACCAGGGCGTAAAGGGGGGACAAATCACAGAATCACAAAATCACAGATCTGCAGAGGTTGGAAGAGACCTAAAGAGATCGAGTCCAACCCCCCTGCTAAAGCAGGTGCCTTAAATAGGTCGTACAGGTTGGAGTATGGACAGGTCTTGAGTATTTCCACAGAAGGAGACTCCACAACCTCCCTGGGCAGCCTGTTGCAGTGCTCCATCACCCTTTTCTGTAAAGAAGTTCTTCTGCATGTTTGTGTGGAACTTCTACGTTCAAGTTTTAGGCAATTGTTCCTTGTCCTATTGCCATTTGTTTGTGCTGAAGTGAGGATGAGTGTTGATCATTCATTTCATTCTGGGAATCAACTCGTGGAAAAGGCTGAATGCACTTCACTGGGGTATTGTAGGATATCACCCTACCCCTAGATATAATTCTTCTGCCCTTACAGCTTTTACCAGGTTCTGAGTGGCTTGAAGTGGAGATATGGGTGTCTGTAGCCCAAAGAAGGGCCTAGAAGGTGCTCCGAGCTGCCAGGATTCCAGTTTAATGAAATCAAATAATCTCTGTCATGGATTGTTGCCTTCTGATTAAGTGATAATCAGATCCGAGCTGGTGACTATCTTTTAAGTGTTGTGCACAGGGAATGTTTACAAAAGACAGCTTGATTTCTACTTTGGTGGACTCTGACCAACAAAGAAGTTACTGTGGCATCTGGAACAGTCATGAAAATTGGTCCTGCCCACATCAGTGGGTATACTGGGTGTCATCACAGAGTAGAGGCATTTCTAGATGTTTTCACCAGTTGTCGGAGCTCTTGGAAACAAGTCCTTCAGCTCTGGCACCCTTTGCCCTTTTCATTACTCCCTTATTTCACTCCCCAGTGGAGCTCTTCTCCTAACCTTTGTTTTGGGTGATTGGTTCAACTCACAGCTGCTCTGCATTATGCAGTCGTTGGCCTTCATCTTCTCAAGGACGCACATCTGACTTCTGCCCAACTTGTCCAGAAAGACTCCAGAGCTTTTTCTGCAGAGCTGCTTTCCTTGTTTATTCTGACTCCAGCCTTTCAGTGAACAACTGGACTTCCAGTGCATGGCCATGCCAAATATTCAGATGAGATCCTTGTCTGGAGAAGGTAGTCTTGAGCAATAGCGGGACTATGCCTTTATTGTCATTGGTCTCTAAGGCTGAACAGGATATTATTAAGTTGGATAGAAATCAGTGAAGAATGAGGCTGATGAATGAAGATGGGCAACAGAATATTTTCTGTGAAAGTTTGGATTGTCAGAGGTGTCTTACCACAAGATATCAGTGCCTGACTGGAGAGTAGAAGAGCAATACCAACTTATTCTACCAAGCAAAGCCATCATTAGGCCCAATGGCTAAAAGATGAAGCTAGGTAAGCAATGGCTAAGTACATGTGCACGTTTTAAGGATATTATTCAGTTACCAGCATGGTCTGTTGTTCAGTTTTCAAAGAATAAAAGGAATCTTAAGCATGTTGGCTTCCTGACACTCACTCGAAAACAAGCATAGAAAGACAACTTAGGGAAAATTTTGTATTTTTAGCAGAACTGTCCCGAGACACCAGAGGCAGAGGGCTGAGAAAACACAAGTTCTGTGTCTGTCTTTGGATGCACCGAGTGAGGCAAACCTCACTGTCATGTAGACCATCTGCGTCACAGCAGGCACAGATGCCCTGGTCAGGGATCCTTAGCTGATATTGCTAATGGTGGTGGTGAGGCAGAATACAGGATTGCAGGCCACTGATTCTTCTGGAGAACAGCAAATATCTTTCCTGGACTGAAGACATTAAAATAGAGATACAAGCAACAACATATTCTGTATAGTCCAGCTACAGCAACACTCAAGACTTTTAAAGTAAGTTGGGAACAAAGTAAAACACATAAACAGGAGACAATATGCTACAGAATTGAGTATGACTGTCAGTTAGATTGAGTTCTCTTCGACAAAATTAGCATTGAGAGAAAGAAATTCAAATTAATGTAACCTACCAGAATTTCAGCAAAGCACTCGACATGTTGAGAAATCAGTATTGAGACTGGGGGTGATGGTGAACAAAGCAAGATGAGCTGCCAAACAGAGGAAGATGTAAATGGCTTTGCTGTAAAGAGAGCATTGAGCAGTGTTCTCATGAAGTTTCTCACTCCATGCCTCCTGAGGACTGACTGCCTTCAGGTTTTGTTAATGGTCAGACTCAAACAAAGAAAGAAATGTGCTGAAAAAAAATGGAAGATGACAGAGGCATCACTGAGGCTTTAAAGAACTGGGACATCAATACGAGGATCATGGGGTTAACGAGGAGCCTGACCCATAAGAAAGAGGGAGTCTGAAGGATCAGGATAATGGGTTGGATATAGCAGTGCCATGGGCAGGGGTATGTATTTAGATTGTAATATCAAGAATTCCTGCTGGAAGCTGAGAGATTAACAAGTAGAAATGAGACAAAGAAGGAAAAAGCACGTAGGCCACTCTGAAAGTAATGCTTCCTATGTATTTCCATGGAAACTACAACAGACTCAAAGAGCATAATAACATGATTTGATAGAACAAATTCTCAGCTACAAAACATCCTTTTTCAACATAGCCATCACCATTAGCTGTGCATCTTCACGAGCAATGAGCAAGAGTTGCAAGCTGCTCTTGTACAAATCTGTACCAGTGGAGGTGAACCACTGTTGCTGTCACCACTGCTAAAATGCACCTCCCATCCCTCACGGTGCTCATATTCACTCTTGGGTCTCCATAAATGTTCGCAAGTGTCCATGAATGTCACTGGGTGCCATTTATTCCACACGGAGGAATTCAATGACATCTCTGATTCATCCACACATTCATATCAGATGCCATCCTGTAAGACTGCCCCTCTGCTGCCGTCTGTCACACATCAACAAAATGGGATATTGGTAATGGGGTACGGGGGGGAAGGTTCCATCTCTACTGCCATCCCACCAACATCTGCCTTTCACGTCATGGGTTGATATCATGAAACAGGAGGCATTACTTTCAGAGCAGCCCTCGTACCTACAGGAGCCTTTCTGCCTTTAATCTCTATGTCCCTGAGTGGGGCTGTATAATATTACTTCAGCGTTTTTCTGACTGGAAGAACTCCCAGTGAACATTTACAAAAGCCAGCAGCCCTACAGCGCACCGCTAGGCTCCCCAGCAGCAGATGCTGAGTTTCTGTTTGCCTTATTACACTCAGTGATGAAACCAAGGTGTAGAGTCACTGTTTCTGTGGCTGCTGAGCTGACTCGTCATGGCTGTGCTGGATAATTCAGATGATTGGCAGACCTGCAAAGTCTTAAATTTAATTGCTCAACTTTGGCAGACAGTACTCTTCTATCTTATTCTGTACCCTGATGCAACCACAGACATCAGCATCTTCCTTCAGGCACAGCAGAGACACTTCTGCCATCCCAAAAACCTTCTGACCTCCTCTACTGACACAGAGGGATTTGCTGACCTTTTCCCAATGTGGAGCACATTCTCCATGCCACAGGCCAGGCACTCTTGGTATATGCTCTGCCCATGCTGCCTCATCTCTCCCATCACCATGTCCATCACTCTAGGCCTCATGCAGTCCTTTGCTCTAAATTATTTATCCTCAACTGTCTAACAGTCACACCTGAGTGAGCAATGCAGTCAACCCCTCTTGCAGCTGCATTGATGGGGACAGAAACCCCAGGCAGCACACGGTACCTGTTGCTCTCTCCTGACTCTCATGCACCAGCACCACGTACTCACCCACCTCCATCTGCTCTCACTGTGAGGCTGTGAGCAGGCCTGTGTCCAGAGCAGGTTGCCATGGCACCCAGCCCGGGTTTAATCACATCTCCATTGGGTTTGCTTTTCCTGAACTGTGAGCAGAGCTCAGTGTGAGGTCACCGCCACCTCCCTCACTCCATTTTCCCTTAAATCACATATGCATATCCTCAGTCTTCTCATCACAACCCTATTTTGTCTAGGAATATTCATAGAATCATAGAATCACACAACAGTTGGGTTGGAAGAGACCCCAAAGTCCCGCCATGCCCCCAGCTCAGGCTGCCCAGTGGCCTGGTCTCCCCATGCCCATCCACGGCCTGGTGCATCTCCAAGAATGCGGTACCCGCAGCTCTGGGCTGTGCGAAGGCCTCACCGCCTCTACGTAAAGAATTTCCTCCTCACATCTGACCCCAGTTTAACATTCAGTCCCAGTAGAGGTGCAGCCACCTTTGAACACAATGCTGTGGCATTAGCAGACCAGCAGGACAGATGCTGCTTCTCCTGGTCAAGAAGATTTTGCTGGCACAAAACCAAGGCTGTACTTTTCCCCTGAAAGTAATGCCTCCTATTTATTTCCATGGAAACTGCAACAGAGCACAAGAGCGCCTTTTGACAGAGCAAATTCTCAGCTACAAAATGCTATTTGTCAGCATAGCCAGCACCACTAGCTGTGCTCTGTCACCACCGTTATTGTGGTTTTCAGATCTTTTGTGATTTCCTTCGAAATAAATAGGAGGCATTGGTTTGGATTGGCCTGCGTTATTTACCTGCTGTTATCAGGCAGTACCTTTCCCTTGCTGTTTATTTCCATGCTAACATGAGTCCTTGCACATTGGAGTTGTGCAAGACACAGGTAACCTCTGCTTAATCCCAGTTTGCAGTTATACTGGGATGATTTTTGCTGCCTAAGCCCTTCCATTTGCCCTTTCCTTCTTTCATTCCCAAATTACAGATTCCAGAAGCATCTCAGCTCCTTCTCATCAAAGCCAGAATCTGAATTAATAATGTGCCAAGAAAATAAAGATTGTTCAACAGACTTTAAATCAAGGAGAACAGCATGTTAAAGAGTTTGGACAAATCATATTACTTTGCGTGCAGTTTTTGGACTGGCAGAAATAAATCTCTCATCAATTTATTGATGGTGACAAATTCTTTCTGAAGGAGCCTGCCCAGGGAGTGTTTCTCTTTATCACTAAACTCTGTGAGAATTATCTAGAACCAACTTAATGTGTTCCAGTGAAAGCATCAACACTTTGTATTCCTGAGTCTCAGTGTCACCTGGGTTAGCACATTATATGAATATATCTGCTGAAAACCATGTTGGTTTTGGGACGCTTCTCCTTTTGCAGCTGTCTGGGTCTGAGTTTGACAGAATCACTTCCAGAGTCAGGTAGGTCCCCAGGCAGAGAGTATCGTCAAGTACACAACCTGTCTTACACTAGATATAAAATTATCTGTGTAAAATTATTTGTGCGAGCTGGTGTAGGGAACCTGCTTTGGCAGGGGGTTGGACTTGATGATCTCTGCAGGTCCCTTCCAACACCTACTATACTGTGATTCTGTGTAGATCCATGGAATTGTAGAATGGCCTGGGTTGAAAAGGACCACAATGATCACTGAGTTCCAACCCCCTGCTGTTGTGCAGTATCAGCAACCAGCAGACCAGACTGCCCAGGGCCACGTCCAGCCACATCCAGCCTGGCCTTGAATGCCTCCAGGATGGGGCATCCACAGCCTCCTTGGGCAACCTGTTCTTGTGTGTCACCACCCTCTGGGACAATGACAAGAAGAAAGCACAAAGAAAGCTGCATGGTCAGTATTGCTGATGGCTCAGGTGCTGCCAACAAGTGCTTGAGAGAAGCAGTCACCAAGGCTGTGCTCACGTTGCTGGTGGGACCGAGCACCTGGACCCTTCTTGATATTGCTGTGCCCGTGTCCTCTTCCCGAGTTTGCACTGCCAAAGCTCGAGGAAGGACAGAGGACAAGGCTAGTGCAGGAGACACCCATGTAACACTCCAGTATGCCATTCAACATGAGCCTCCCAGATTCTCTTACTTGTTTGTGCCCTGCCCCCACTGCTTGCCCCTAGCCCAGGCAGAGATACTTGTTCATCACATGAAGCCACCCCCGCACCTCTGGGATGAGTGCTTGGAGCTAGGGGGAAATGTGGGGCAGCTCTGTCTGCTGCTAACCTGGTTGGAGCTGGTGTCTAAGTAAGTGGAAATGGGGAGGTCAGGGCCATCTGCAGGAATCAGGCTACAAGGCACGATGCCTTTTGCAGCTTGAAAATTCAAGGAGGTGCTGGAGAGCATGATTCCATTCCAGGCAGTGACAGTAAGGGAAAGGGAGTCTCTTGTGCTTTGTCAAACAGCACTTAGGTTTCTGCAGACCTACAGTGTGAGACTCGGCTGGGAAGCACACTGAGACCTTCAGGGAGCAGAATTCAGCCATCAGCTGGCTCAGAGCCTGGCCGTGGGGGTCACAAGCTGGGCAATCTGTGCCCAGATACTGCTGTTTACTCAGCAGCTACACTACAGCTTAACAAGGAGAAAAGAAGTTAGTTTATTACTGCAAATGACTCTGAAGTAATTAATTAATGTTGTCAAAGGCAAGGGATAATTCCATGGCTGTATAATCCCAGAAGAAAGACACTTCTTGTCCCCTGACAAGGCAGCTTTGATACAGCTATTTCAGTAACATGTGCTGCAGTCAGGAAGGGGACGTCTTATTTAATGATTCATTCTAATTAGGGCGTAGCAGGCATGTTCCCTCTGCCCCACAGCACAGTGGCAGTCAGGTCTTTCTTGTCAGTGGCAGTCAGGTCTTTCTTGTCAGCATCATCTCCTCGGGCTTGCAAGCAGAGTTGGTGCTGGGAGAAATTTTGTTGGAGTACTTAAGAACAGGAGTATTTTCTACTAAATGTCAGAGCTCTGCAGCCCTGATTTAGTGGTTGGGCCAAGCCCTACACGTTCCTATCACTGCCTGGCTGTTTGTCTTGTGGAACTGCCACTGCTGGCCACAAGCAGCTCCTGGCACCATAGTTCTGGAGGACATCAGATCCCAAGGGCCTTTTGGCAGTTCCCACAGTAAAGAACTTTCTCTTTTGTGCCTGCTGCTGTCACAACTTGTACATAAGAGAGGCAGTTTACATGGTTGCTTCTTGCTGCAGGTAGATAGAAACAAGGCCACACCATCCCCAGTAGCTCTGTCACAACGAGCTGTCTCAGTTTCTCCTGCCACCAAGGGATTTGTGCAGCACTGCACAGCCTGAAGGCAGCTGGATGCACACTGCACAGAACTGAGCCTTCTCAGGTTAACAGTCATGCGTATCGCTGACTTCTCACAGTACCACGATCTTTGCATCAAAATCACTGCAGTGTGTCTCGTCCCCCGTATGAAAGACTCCACATGCACATACGTGCTCACCAGCATCTTAGTTAAATTGCTGGCTGCTAAATCTGGGCTGCATGTCAGTGTCTTTGGCTGTCTCACCACAAACCATCATTTTGTCCTTTGTAATGCTTTTGTCTTGTCCAGTGAAAGCAGACAGGGAATGCACAGGGAGTAGGGCAGCAGATCTTGTTGCCTCTGCTTTGCACCATGCCTGCCTTTCACCTCCCAGGAGCAATATCTCTGTGTGCCTTCCTTGGTGTGCGTTGGCTCTCCCTGGGCTGGCTGTGACCACTGCTGTCTCTGGCCTGCTGAGGACTGTCATAAGCTGTGGGTGCAGCTGCGCCTGGAGGACTGCGCTGTTACTGAAAATCATAACCAAGAACATTCTCCAAACCAAATGATAGTTTAGAAAGCCAAATCTGGTTTACTGCAGCACTAGGTGCATGGGGATCTCTCCACAAAACATGCACACCCCAGAGCTTCATCACCCTTGTTATATACATTTAATATAGGAATCTTCATTGCAATTTCTGCAAAGTTCCCACCTGTTCCCAGAATTGTCACCAATAGAAGCATAGAATCATAGAATCATCCAGGTTGGAAAAGACCATCAAGATTATCCAGCCCAGCTATCCACCTGTCACCAATATTTCCCCACTAAACTGTGTCTCTCAGTACCACATCTAAACATTTCCTGAATACTTCCAGGGATGGTGACTCCACCACTCCCTGGGCAGCCCATTCCAGTGCCTGACCACTCCCTTGGAGAAGAATTTCCTAATGTCCAACCTGAATCTCCCCTGACACAACTTGAGGCCATTCCCTATTGCTGAGTTACAAGGCAGAAGAAGCTGACCCCCACCTCGCCACAGGATCCTTTCAGGATATTGTAGAGAGCAATAATGTCTCCCCTGGGCCTCTTCCTCTCCAGGTTAAACAATCCCAGTTCCCTTATCCACTCCTCATAAGGTTTGTGCTCCAGACCCCTCACAGCTCTGTTGCCCTTCTCTGAACACACTCTTGGGCATCAATGTCTTTCTTGTAGTGAAAGGACCAAAACTGAAAATGGTTCTCAAGATGCAGCCTCACCAGAGCTGAGTACAAAGTGATGATCACTTCCCTGCTCCTGCTGGCAATGCTATTTCTGACAGAAGCCAGGATGCCATTGTCCTTCGTGGCCACCTGGGCCACTGCTGGCTCATGTTTAGCTGAATGCTGACCAACACGCCCAAGTCTGTTTCCTCAACACAGTCTTCCAGCCACTCTGCTTCAAGCCTGCATCATTGCCTAGAGTTGTGTGGCCGAAGTGCAGGACCCAGCGCTTGGTCTTGTTGGGCTTCATCCCATTGGCCTCAGCCTTGCTATCCAGCCTGTCCTGATTGTTCTGTAGAGCCTTCTTATCCCCAGGCAGATCAACACTTTCTGCCAGCTGGGTGTCATCTGCAAACTGGCTGAGGGTGCACTCGATGCCCTTGTCTAGGTCATCAATAAAGATACTGAACAGGATGGACCCCATTGTCAACCCCTGGGGAACATGACTTGTGGCCGGTCACCAGCTGGGTGTAACTCCATTCACCACTACTCTCTGGGCCTGGCCATCCATCCAGTTCTTTACCCAGCAAAGAGTGTATCTGCCCAAGCCATGGGCTGACAACGTCTCCAGGAGAATATTGTGGGAGACAGTGTCAAAGGCTTTGCTGAAGCCTAGTTAGACTATATCATATTAAATCTATCATTGCACCTGCACCGTTCAATCAAGAGAGTCTTGCCAGAGCTCTCTCTTGGTCTCTCAGTTGGCCCATAGATGGTCCTGATGCTGAGGTACACAGACTGCTCTTTGGCACCTCCTTGTCTTGTACATCACCTCTCAGTGCCTCCTTACAATGTCTACCCACTCCCATCCATCTGGAGTTTAGAGGGATCTGTTCCCTGAACGTCAACCAGACTCTTTAAGTCTTCTGTATCAATGCTTCCTCTCCCTCTTTCTGTAATGTTTAAGGGAGTTCTTGGCAGCCTCTGGGGCCAGAAGGCTTTGAGGAGAGAATTCTCAGCGTGCAGATATGGAAGAATAGGTCAACTGTAAAACATCCTTCACATTATCAACAATAGTTTTGCAAAGCTGAAGTTGGCTCTGAGGAAAGAGTGATGAGGTGCAATTCTCTGCTTGATTAGCTGCCATTACAGAGGATTCAGCTGCTCCCAAGTACTCTGGATAAGCAGTGGAAAGGACACACTCTTCCCTCACTGTCACCCAGGCATATTGAGAAATATTCCCTCATCAGGAAGGTTCAGGTCAGCACTGAGTACTTTCCAGGAAAGGGGATGATAGCATGCCATGAGCCTGCTAGTATCAGGGCATCAAGAAAGGATGAAAGAAAGGGGAGCTGGTGTGTTTGAACTGGCTCAGTTCTTCCTCAGTCTGCTCAGCTCAGCGCGCTGTCATCTGGCAGCTGAGAGGTGACAAACTCTCCTGAGTTGTCTCACCTTTCTGAAGCAGCGCTGTGTTTGTTGCAATCCAGTCTCACAGTAAGTCAGAAGTTAATGTTCATTAAGTCCTTCGCCATTGGCAGTTAAATTAAAATCTTCAGTTGGTGAAAACTGCATGAATAAATAATTATTTTCACTGAGCCATGGGCAACTATTTTTGCTTTGAACTGAAGCCTCCAGTTGTACATTTACACTCACTGTCCTCAAAGACAAAAACGTTCATTCTATGCCACAGGGTTTTACCCATCGCTACCGCTGCAGTATTTTACAATATCACTTTGTCAGCACTTAAAAAAAAAAAAGTACAGAGGTCCCATTTATTGCATTTCATAGGTGAATAGATTTTTGATTAGAGAAACACTCAGCTTTTTTTTTTCCAAAAGTGCTTTGCTGAGTGGTGAGATAATGCAAAGGCTGAACCTCATTTAATTGTCCAGCCCTTCAAGTCCTGGCAGAATGAGCTCCCTTACTGTCTGCACAGTGCACGTAGGTGAGTCCCAACCACCACTCCTGGTTCTTCGCAAATGTGTTGGGCTGGTTGGAATTAGGCTTCCACACAGACATGATTCTTCTCAGGGACAAATGAATAAAATACAGTGCTGGAAGACAACATTGTATATGATCTTATGTCCCTCCATACACAGTGAATCCCATGTTGTGCAGCTCTGGATGGAATTTGAACCAGGGCATGATGTGGTGCATCTTCATCCCATCTTCCCATGGCAAGCCTGAGCCATTCTACGGTACTGTGACGTTTGTTCTTCAGAGTTCTTGCAGAATTTTCTTAGAAGAGAGCAATTCATAATTTCTGTCATTAAGCAAAATAATGTTTGCAGGAGCACATGCTGCTTTGCCTTAATCTAAAGGCAAGGACATCCATGGGGTGTAATTGATATGCCAAGTAGGAGCTGTCTCCAGACTCCTCCATTACCTTTAGCCAGCTAAGTTGATCCTGCAGCCAAGGGATATGTGCAGCACTGTTCAGGTTTACTGTTGCTTTTGTCTCTGTCATTTAAATGCTCAGTTGGTGGGGAGCCCTTGAAATAAGTCACCTTGCAGCTGTAATTCATCTACATACCTGCAGATGTGTGAGCCGTAGACCACATACAGCCATATCAGCAGTCTAGTCTAATGCTTGAATTCCCTGCCTAGTGAGGTATTTCTTCTGGCCATCCTCTGTTTTTACTCTGAAGGGGTGCATGGGTGACTTGTGCAGACTGTTGGTACTGGGGAAGCTGCAGATGTAGCCACTAAAACCATTCTTTGCCTACTCTGCCCGAAGGAGAGGTCTCCCTCACTGAACCCAGAGTTTGGATGTGCAACCACAGCATGGGGTCTGCTGCTCTGGTCAGGGAGCCTTACAGATCTGCCTGGTCTCTGCTGGTAACATTTGCTGATCCCGTTGCAGTAAGGGATGACTTCCATGGCTGGCGTGGTTTTATGCTGCTCTGGGAACACTCCAAAGTTATCCAGTGAGGGTCTTTACTGCTGCTGCTCACACATGCTCTACCTTTGTGCTTTTGGGAAGCTGTAGGCACAGTTGCTGTAAATTGCTGCTCCTCTTTGGCTCTTGCTCAGTGCAAAAAGACCACAAGATGTCCCAGAAGCAACTTGCTTTGCTGGAGACAGTCCCAGACAGGGAAGTCCTGAGTGGTCCATAACACCAGAGAGAGCATTCAACTAATGTAATTGTGTTTGCAGAAGCAATGCTTACAAATTTAAAGAAGATAAGATCAGCAGGAGCTCACTGACATGCTGTGGTTTAACCCACAGCAGCTCAGCACCACACAGCCATTTGCTTACTCCACCCTCCCTGCAGGATAAGGCTGAGAATCAGGAAAAAAAGTAGAACTCATAGGTTGAGATAAAGGCTATTTATTAAAAGGAAAAGAGAAATAATAATAATATTTCTAAAGCAAATGATGCACAATATGATTGCTCAACATCTGCCCCCCAGTGCCCAGCCAGTTCCCGTACAGCAGCTCCCCCCGGCCAACTTTTCACTGTTATACAGGTTTTTTTCCATGCTCTCATATGGTATGGAACATCCCTTTGGACACTGTAGCTCAGCTGTCCTGGTTCTGTCCCCTCCCAGCTCCTCGTGTCCCCCCAGCTCCCTAGCTGATTGTACAAGGAGCTGGAAAGCTGAAAGAACCCTGTCTGTGCAACTCAGCAGCAATGGGAAATTCAGTATGTTACCAGCATTGCTTTTTTCCTTAAGTCAAATCAGAGTTGTACCAGATGCTAAGAAGGAAAAGAACGCTGAAATAGAGACAATATCCACTCCTTGTTCTGTATCATTTATGTCACATTCAGGTCCCACACTTTCCCATGCCTCCTATTTATTTCCATGGTATTACAACAGACCCAAATAACACAATAACACTGTTTGATAGAACAAATTCTCAACTACAGAACACTGTTTTTCAACAGAGTCACCACCATTAGCTGTGCATTTTCACCAGTGATCAACAAGAGCTGCAAGCTGCTCTTGTACAAATCTGCACCAGCAGAGGTGAACCGCTGTTGCTGTCACCACTACTGAGAGGCACCTCCCATCCCTCACGTTCACTGTTGGGTCTCCATAAATTTTCTGTGAGTGTTTATGAATGTCAGTGGGCGTCATTTGCTCCACACGGAGGGATTCAGTTCCACACTGTTGCTCCATCCACACATTCATGTCAGATGCCATTTTGTCAGACCCTCTGCTGTCATCTGTCCCATGACAACAAAATGTAATGGGGTACTGGCAGGAAGGTTCAGCTTCTGCTGTCATCCCACCAAATTCACCTCTAACATCCCCTGTCATTATCATAAAACAGGAGGTGTTACTTTTGGAGCAGCCTTTGTACACACAGATACCATTCTCATAATCTAAGGCCATGTCTCTAAGTTGCCATGGAGTTCATTTAGGGAAAGACTTTGGGTCCATCTGTCATAACGTTCCTTCACGGCAGGAGGGGTGCTGCGCACTCTTACACTGCTGCACGCTGAAGCCAGTTCTGATTCCATCACAATACATTCATCTTTAATCTGGGTAATACCCACTGTGGTACCACTGATACGGCGTACAGCAACACCAGTAGTGGTGACAGGCATTATTATGTAGCAACTAACATCACACAATTCAAATTATTGGCTGTCCTCACGCAACACCAAATCATACTGAGGTACACAACCGACTTCCCCACCCTTCTGCATTTCCCACCACGTGCACTCTGGTTCTTGAGCAAAAGCAATCTCATGGATAATCTTGCCTTTGCCAGATGCAGGAATAGCCCTGTCTGTCCTAACCTGTATGTTTTTTGCATGTGCACTACAGGGACATCATCTCCTGCAGTACATAAGGTTTGTGACTGATGGCAGATCCCCATGTGTCAACTAACAGGTGGCTTTTGCTAACAGTTGAATGCCCCAGCACCTGTTGCCCATCTGTATGTTGCATCTCTTCCCCGATGCCCTGAGGAGTCATGGACATAATTCACCCTTATGTTCGTCCAAATTCCCCTGAGCCACTTCAGTCCTAGCAACCTGATCCACCTGCGGATTGTTCTGATGCTGTACAATGGCCCAACTCTTGGATACCTGGGCAATACATAAGTACTGGTACAAACAGCTTCTCTGCCTTGGACACAGTATCTTTTCACCAGGCAGTGACCCAGATAGTTTTGTTTCAGTTGTTCTCTTTCCATTGCTGTAATTGTGTTAGAAGTGCAAAAAACTTTGGCAGAAAATAAATGCCCTTGCATCCCAGCTTATCCTCAGATATCACAGGGGTTGTGGGCAGCTGGGCTTAGATTTTGAGAGATGTTGAATTCAGAACTACAAGCCTGATCGGGTCCAATACACGACGTGTCATGATTGTGGATTCACAAATAATGCTCTCCAGTTGTCCAGTCACACCTGAATGTACTCCCATGATCGCTCTTAAGGAATTTGGCTGCTCCCAGTGAGAACTCACACAGCTAGGTAAATTAATAGCGCAGTTTATTAAAGCAGCAGCAATACAAGTTCGTTTGTCTGCAAAGTATGTGAAGTTAACCAAGAACACACATAGTGCAGATGACTACAACCATGTTAAATGATTGGTACAAGTCTATAGAGAATTCTAGGTTTCCCAGGGAAGAACTTAACACAACTCACGTGTGAATCTTACCCAGCAGGCATCCCTATGGGGGAGGAGTGGGGCTCAGCCTGTCATCTGATCCCAGAAGCCAGTGTTGTGCTGTTGACCAATCTGTGATGGTATCTTTCCTCCCCTTCCTCCTCTTAAGCCATTTTTAACTATTTATTTTCTTTCTTTCAGGTGGAGCTTTAGTGATTCTAACCAAACACACCTGCACTTTGTAAAGTTTATTCAGAGAATGCATTTTTGACAGAAAGGTGGAATGCTGCTGGCTCAGTGTAACAAGAAGGATGTTTATCTGTTCTGTAGCACTATCAAGTTCCCGCCTGCAATGTTATCACTGAACTTGGCTGTGTGTGTGTCTGCACTCCCCCCTCAATGTTGTATCACTTACTTAGAGTCAGCATATCAAGCTCCCCTGGCACTGCTAGCAACCTAAAGTTTGCTGGTTTTGTGTTGCTTAGAGAACTAACACGGAACAGATTATCCACTTCATTCCACCCTGGAATTCTGCCTTCTCTCTAGGAGTGGACATTTCAATAGATCACCTCCAGTGGATCTTCCATGTAATCTACCCCAAGGCTGTAGTCACTCAAAATTCACAGTATTTAGAAGGAACTGGGGAGGTCACATGCAGTTTTGTTATGAGGGTTAGAACTCCCAGGCTGCTCTATATTTAAAGAATAAGATGATTGACTCATAGTCATAGCATTTATAGAATCATAGAATTGTTAAGGTTGGAGAAGACCTCTAAGATCACCTAGTCCAACCACCAACCCATCTCCAACATATCCACTAAACCGTGTCCTAAAGTGCCCCACATACCCATGTGCAGGAGCCCCTCCAAGTAAAAGCAAACCGAGGCCTGCACTCAGCTACCAGAGGGATTGGGAAGATCACATTAGTGATGTCAGCTGTGGCATACCACTTGGCTGCCTTTGACTCCAGTTTGTTTTGGCTAGTATGACGGGCAGCAGTGCTTAATGGAGGTGTGACTTCATTTGAGCCATGATAGCCCACTGTCAGCCTCCAATCTCTGCTGAAATTTTGCACTGGTCATATGGGACCACTGAAAGGTGAGTGAGTCTTGCTGATCACTCCTTGGTTCTCCAGCTGGTGAATCAGCTGATGGATGGAATCAGGGAGTCCTGGTTGGTGTGATATTGACACCAGAGCATTGCTGTGGTAGTGATTGGCACCTGCTGTTCTTCCACCCTTAGCAACCCCACAACTATGGGGTCCTTTGAGAGACCAGGCAAAGCAAATAATGTCCTCCATCTTCAGTGCAACATTGCCAGAATCAGGACATATCTTTTAAAAAAATTCTGCCTGCTTTTTAGGATTCCACACTTGTTCAGAGGTGAATTACAGACCCACTGGAGGTGATAACAGTGGCAGTACCTGCCCATCTCCTCCCACACACCCTGCCATCCACAGCCTCAGGGGAGAGCTCTGGGTGGTATTTTTTAATTGCTTCTTAACCAAAAGTGGAAATACATGCAGAAGACATAGCAATAGGATTATGCTAGCTTGAGCATCCCAGCTATGCAAGAAAACTTCAGAAACTATTTTAATTTGCCTGTAGTAAAGAGCGTTCTTTTTAAGAGTTTCCATGATAAGGTTCCTGAAATGCAAAAGTTATGTCTGTGCTGAGTGCAGATGTCAAATTAAATCCATGGTCAGTATAAAATGAGCGTCTGCTATATATAAGCAGGCAAAACTGCAGATAAGCTTAGGCCAGCCCCCTGAGATGGTAAACCTGGAAGGAGTTAAGAAAAACAACCCAGAAAGCAAATAAAACCACACTGTGAAGAACAAGATCAGCATTGTGCCAGCAGCTGTTGACCTACTGTAACACAACAATTTTGTTTTAACGCGTTCTGGTCAGATATGCCTTTATCTCAACCCACTGAGCCCCACACTGGGCACCAAATGGACTGTTGTGATTTAACCCAGCAGCAGCTCAGCTGCACACTCCAGGACCAGCTGCTGCTGTGAATTTGGACGCTGCTGGCGCACGACCAGCTCTGGCCAGAGGTCGTGGTGTTCAGCCCTTAGGCAAAGATGTGGCAAAGCTCCTTGGCTAATCACAGCACGTGAGGCACATGAAAGCCATGGCTGTGGGGCCAATGGGAATGTTGAGGACTGAGTTGGCCTATGCTGGGCTGGAATGAGGCATAGTGGGAGTTGGGCAGGGATGGATTGCACAGTGCAGAGCCCCTCAACTCTGCCAGTGGCCACACATCAGCAAGGGGGTCCTGAGGCACCCCTGTGCAAGCAGCTCCTCTGGCTTACGGGTCACACAGTTCCACAGCCAGGGACACCACAGATCATAAGGGGCTCCTATGACACTTCCATGAGTGCCTATGTGGAAGAATTTTAGCAATGATTCATTCACATACTCCCAGTTCTGGCCAAAAGACTGATGATTAGCAAAGCAATATTAATATTGCAGGGGGGCCACTCATGGCCCTTTGCTCCTGGCAGTGTGTGGTCTCTGTGATGATTAAGTGTTAGAATGTTTTCTGTAAGCATCTCTGAAAAACAAGCAAACAAACACAACCACAAAATTGCATTTCAATTAGCAGCTGCGGTGGATTGGACAGGAAATACTGTGGTTATTTCTAGATATTTACAATGAATTACTTTATTGAAGGAAGGGAATATGCTGCACTGTGCTGAAGGGGAACCATGGAGGATTTTGCTTTTATGATTTGGTGATTAATTTTTATAGAATGGATTTTTGCACTGGGGAAATTGTGAAATCATAACAAGGAAGCAGTGTGGAGAAGGACTGCAACACCTCCCAGCAGCTACATGCAACTTGGGCTTCTAATCCATACTTACGGGTGCCACTAACAGCCAGTAGAAGTACAGCAGCTTTTTATGTCCCTTTCTGAGCACATGAATGAGGAGGGATGAGTCACTTTTCACAAGAGCACATAGCAGTGGATGTCACCCCTGGTTTCCCTTCCATTAAGTCTCCTGCTTGAACATCTGCCTTTGTTCCCTTGGAGTCCCTGTAGGTCAGAGTTCTTTCTTTCTTTTTCTCATGAAGATTTTCATTCATGAGGATCTACGTGTGCAAGGCCCTGCTGTTAGCAGATGACAGGAGCCACATGTGGACATAGCAGTGACAAATTACAGGAGAATCTGCGTTCAGAGGGATATCCTGCTTCCAGAACTTGACTGCCATTCTCACCCGTGGAGCCTGGGAATGGCCAAATCCTGCTTTCTGGGCTTGCTCAGACAGCTGAATTCTGCCAAAAAGTCAGGGATGCTGTTGGTCAGGCTACATATATTTGTTTACCAGGCACTCTTCACTTGTTGAGCTCCTACCACCCCTGTCCCCATATCTTTTAGCTCAGGACTCAGAACAAGGAGACACAGCCTTTGTCTGTGGATGATCATCAAAACTGGATGTGGATCATCTCGCCATGATCACTGCTGCAGTGGGTCTGCCAGTTATACTGGCCCCTCCTGTCCCTGACACTCTCCTTTTGCATCTAGTGTTAGTTCTTCCTCCAAATCATATTGCCTAGGCTTCGAGGCTCCTGTCACCTTTCTCCAGAAGAGAAAAGATTGCCATCATTTGCTTGTACAGATCTGACACACAGAGGTGGGGAGGGCATGCAGGTGGGAGGCAGCAGCAGGCAGAGCTGGTGGCACACACTCAGCCACGAGGAGCTTGTGCAGGAGTGTTAGGCAGCGGGGCTGAGTGTGGCTTCTGGTTGAGGTCCAAGCATGTATTCACACTCCTGGACCTCTCCCGAACCTCGGCTTGTTTCCCTGTGAGCTGGGTGTGACACTGCCAGCCTGACAGCACTTTGCATCCCAAAGCTGCCAGTCTTGGCACTGAACCTGGATCACTCCTTGAGCCTGGAGTGAGAAGGTGCATACAGGGTTGTAGTGATATTTTGCACTCCCAGATCCTTCACTCCTTAAACATCTTCATGGCCAGCTGTGCACCCAGCATCTCATACTTCAACTGCATCTTGGAGGTGCAGTTCCATGTGCTGGGTGCTGCATGAAGTCAGGCTTGGATTCAATGCAGGCATAGTAGGGGTGTGCCTGCCCAGCAGGAAGGCTGTGCTTGCTCCTGTGCATCCCAGCCTGCTGAGAGCAAAGCTGTGGCTCTGGGACAGACACAGCTGGAGCAACTTTTGCAAGGGAGTTGAACAAAAGGAGGTTTGCATGGGAAAGGAAGGGCTGTCTGTTCTGCTGTACAAAACCTTTCCATGCTGGGATCTGCTCCTTCCATGGGGACATGGTAAGGGTGGGAGTGCAAAGGTCTGTGCTAGACAGATTTGTAGCTGGATAATTCAGATTGCTCCCAGTGCCTTCCCCTCCTTTTGGGAAATGTGGGTGAGACATGTAGGTGTCTGGCAGACCCCTGTACGTACTGCACTGGGAGAGCTTGGAGCACCCAGGGGGACACTGGGATTCAGGAGCTGGATCCCAGGGATGGCCAGGCCCAGCCCACAGTCGCCAGCCCCATTTCCTCTTACAGCATTGCTTTCCCAGGCAGGCAGCTCACAAAACTTCTCCCAGCTCCAATAGCTGTGCTCCACCTTTTATTATAATTGATTCTGCATCGCCATAGGAACCTGCTCCAGTGTGAGTGAAGAGCAGTTGCCTTCCCTGTGCGCTCTCCAGGAGAGAGGCATCTGCTCCTTCCCTCAAGATGGCAGGTGCTGGAGCTGGGAATCGCTGTGGCTGAGTGGCTGGGCCCCCCGACCATGCAATCCAGGTATTGTCCATGCCCCAACCCCTCGCAAGTGTTCATGCTATGGGGAGGACAGAGGATTTGCAGAGCCAGGAAGTGCTAAGGGGAGGGGGAAGTTGTCTCTATGCTTAGTTGTCAAGGACCTTTCACTGGTGATGGGTTCGGGAGATGGGGTAGCTCTGCTCATCTGGTGTTGGGACCAGTATGTCTTCTGGTGGAAACTGTTGAGTCCAGATGGAGAGAGCAGGATGTTGGGCTTTTCTGTTGTTATGGGTAACAGACAGATTTATTGTTGGGTTATCTTCCTACCGGGTGGCTTGGTTTGGTGGTGGTGGGATTTCTGTGTTCTGGGATGACTGAAGGCACATGAAGGGAGTTCTGCAGAGCACTGTGCTGGGCTGAGCTTCCCATGCCCTGCTCCCAGGGAGACCAGGGACTGCAGTATCTGGGAAGAATCATCTCTCCTTAGCTGAGGCTCTTGCCTGGAGGTTGCCTTCTGCTTGTCTGTCCTGAATGTGATTAGAGCAGGCCATCTCTGTGGTGAAAACTGGATAGAGAAAAGGCAGAGTTGGGTGAGGGGCACCGTGCCTAGCAATGTGCCAGGGGGCTGACTCTTGGTATGGTTCAGTCTATCAGGGTACATGATGCTGTGGACCTCAGAGCCCCAGAACTGCCCCTGCACCCTCTAGGGGCAAGAGTGCCTCACCCTCAGTGTTTCGTGCTGCTGCCCTGGCCTGATTAGCTCCATCCTGTGCTCCATGCCTTGTCTTCCTCTACTGTGGGGCTCAGCAGCAATCCTGAAGTAGAGCTGCCTTGCCAGCAGGTCCCCTCCACAGTGGCTGCATGGGACCAGAAAAACAGCAGAGTCCCGGCCTTCCTGTTAGCTGTGGGCTGGTTGTCAGAAGACTTGCCAGCCTTTTACAAGGGGGCTTGGGTTACAGACATGCAGGGCTGCAGGGCTGGGATGGAACCAAGGGGCAGTGGGCAGAAAGGGCCTGGGGTCCTCCTGCAGCCCAGGCAAAGGGCTGTGGGTACATCCCCTCAGCCCGGTTCTTCATGTCATGGGCAGATGGGCATTCCTCAGCCCCTGCCCTGGTGCCTCCCTGCACAGCGCATGGGGCAGAGGAGAGTCACAGAGCATCCCTCCCAGGGTCTCGACCTGTGTAGTCCATGACAGTCCTGCAGGACAGAAGTGTCATTCCTTCTGGAAGGTGCTCGAAAGCAAACGCTAAACAATCTTTAGAGCATGAGGGGACATCTGGACCCATTGGTGCAGTTAAGGGATTCTGCTGACACTTGGGGTCTTCCTTGGACCTTCATGGGAGCTGGGAGCTGAGCCAAGTGATGGAGAAGTGCTGGCAGGGCTGGTGGTGGAGGCCCTCCTGAAGGAAAACAAACTGCTGCCACTCATCCCTGCAGACTGCTTGTAAGGGACCCACAGCCCATTCCAGGGCACTGCTTTGGAGCAGAAGCCTGTAATGCATGTCTCCATGCCATGATCTGTAGCCCTGTGGGACGGATTCCACAGAGGATCGGGTGCTTGTTCCTGGAAACAGAGCCTACAAATACTCTCTTCCTGAGGGGCATAACTAGGCTGGAACAGGAGGAGATCCTGTGGGAGAGAGCTTCCTCCAGAGGAAAGGTGAGCACTGCAGAATGGCAGGTGAATGCAATCGTTTGGGAAGGAGTGAAGAGGGGATGCAGCTCCTCTTATTCCCTCCTTAGAGGGATCTCCAGCTGCCCCTGGCTGTGGCAGCCGCTCTGTTGATCCTGGCAGCCGTGCAGTAACCCAGTGGCATGTGTTCATTTGTTAGTGTGGGGAATCAGCAGCAACATTGACTGAAAAAGGCAATGCAAGCCCTGCCAAGAATTCTGCTGTGCAGCGAGATCCCTATGGCAGTGCCAGAGGTGTGCCCAGCCCGGCTCTGAAGGAGAAGGGCCTGTGGGCCAGGAAGCACGGCTGTGGAGCAGCGGAGGGAGAGACAAAGTCCTTCAGTGCCGCAAGAAAAGCCTTTCCGTCTCTCTCTGGAGCTGGTAGGCCTGCAGACCTCTTGCTTAAGCACTTTGCCTGCAGCCCTCACAAGGGTGCTTGCTTCCCTGTCTCCCTGGCAATCGCGTTTGCTCTCCGGTTGCAACAGGAGGTTGTGTGCCATGCACGGCAGTGGGATGAATATTAACAACAGGGATCATGTTGAGCCGGGTCCTGTGAGACCCCTGGCTCCTGCAGAGCAGCTGAGTACTCCCAGCTCTGAGCAGAGCGTGTATGTGGCATTGCTCCCCTGTCCTGCTCATTTTGCACACCAATTCCTCCTTGAACCCTGGGTATTTGGGATATTCCTCCAGTTTGCCTTACGTAGGTTTGTATGGAGAGAAACAGTGGATCTGTGCTTTGAAAAGCAGGGTTGCTTTAGCAGCATCCTAATGAATTTGATGCTGTTCCTTGCGTGCAGACATTTTGTTTGCTCTCTTCATGTGGAGTTGAGCATTTTAGCCCCCTCAGAACTCTCCTCCATCAAAACTAGTTCTGCTTTCTCTGCTTAAGATATTACACACATTTATTGATGTTATATAATTGTACATGTCTTCTTTTGTTGTGAGACGGGACTAAGAAAGTTGCGTTTATTTAAAAGCATGCAAATGAAGTCCCTCCCTGGCTGTTGGACTGCATCCATGACACAGTGCAATTAAACCCCGCTTCACTCATAATAGTGCTCATCTTCCAGTTCCATTCTTGGAATAGGTCAGCACTTCGGGTACAGTTCTGCTTCACTGTGTCAATCATGTGGGTCTTTTTTCAATTTCTGCCACTAAAATGCATCCTTTACAGGGCTGGGTGTTTCTTGATATCAACTACAGTGTTGAAAAGCTGTCTTCATCTCCCAGCACTGTAAGACAAGGGTTGTTAGTGCCTTGGTGAGCTGCCTCAGGCCCTGGCTCCACAGCTGGGTTCCCTTCCCACTGATTCCTTTTGTGCTTTCCCATACAGCAGCTAGCTCTCGCTCTTGTCTTTTGGTCAAAAACCTGCAAGGACTGGGAGGGTGGAATAAGCTGATGGATCTGTCTAGGGCAGTGCAGGCAGCAGGCTGAGTCATGCCATGGCGCCATCCCTCCACTGTCCCATCCCTCTGCCACTGCTACTCATGGGATCAGTCTCCATTTGGAGGTGTCTCCAGTGGGAAGGGTGAGCCCTCCACACCAGATGGCATCCTGCATTGTAAACACTGTTTTGTGCCTCTTTTTGAGGTTAATATTTCATTAGATATTTGTCATTTGCCAAATTAACATTTAATTGTGTTTTGTACCCGTAAAAATATCCCCACAGTGTTGCTAAATAGTTGACAGTCCTCTTCCTTTGTGAGTTCTCTCCCTGTTTAGTCATTTCCTTGCTCATGCATTCTTTTTAGTTACTAAGGGAACATGAATCTTAATAAAACTCAATCACATATTCCTTAAATAACAGCTGCCTTCACTTAACTACCTTACCAGCATTTTCTTGGGAAATTAAGGTCTGATTCTTCACATGGTAATAAAATAGCAACACATCCTGAATGCGAGAGAAATACTTTAATACAGGGTTACTATTTGGCAGAAAACCTTGTATTTTCCTCCACATATGCATGTTTCTCCCTGCATTTTTGATATCAGTTACAAGTCAGTTGGGCACCTCCAGACACATGATTTGTGCTTGAGTTGATTATATTGCAGCAGGACCTGTTCTCAGCATCGCTGGTACCAAGGATTACAAATTGGAATTCTCCTAACCCAGATGTATCCATGGGAAGCATGAATCTCCACTGAAGTCTCTGGTGGAGGGCTGCAGCTGGTGGAAGTCATTCGGCCAGCAGTGGCTACTTGGCAGCCACAAAGCAGGGATGCTCTGCCATGTTAATGCAAGACATGGTGTTAGGGCTCCTGGTGCAGGGTTGGACTCTGAGATGCTGTCTTTGTGCAATCACAATGACCAGATCACAGAAGGCCCCAATTATCCCAGCACCGAGCTGGAATAGATAGTTAGCACTTGGGAAGAGCTCTCTGCGCAGAGATTATTGCAATTTTCAGCCCCACAGCCTCATGCAGTATAATTTCTGGAAGAATAATTGGCAGAGGGAGAGAAGGAGCCTGGTTGCTTTTGTTTATTTGATCTCTGAGCTATTTTCACCGAAGTCTGAATTCTGACAGCTGTGGCCAAAAATTTCTGTGCGTATCCAGAAAGTCACTGTGCTATGTGTGGAAGTTATAGGATGACGTTACTGAATGTCTCCTGTGGAACAGCAGTTGGTTCCCACCTACACATTTTAGCTTTGCTCTCTGTTCAGCTCTATGAAATCGAATTACAAAAAGGTCCATGAACATCTCTAGGCCCTGACACTCTAGCTTGGGATTTTCAGAAACTGTTGGAAGGTCACTTAGTATTACAGAGTCACAGACTTGAAAGGGTTGAAAAGGACCTCTAGAAATGGAGTCCAGTCCCCCTGCTGAAGCAGGTTTCCTTCCATAGGTCACACATGTTGGTGTTCAGATGGGTCTCAAATGTCTCCATAGGAGGAGACTCCACCACCTCTCTTGGGCAGCCTGCTCCTGTGCTCTGTCACTCTGACAATAAAGAAGTTCTTCCTTGTGTTACTGTGGAGCTTCCCGTGTTCCAGATTCACAGAATCACAGAATCACAGAACTGTAGGGGTTGGAAGGGACCTCCTGAGATCATCGAGTCCAACCCCCTGCCAAAGCAGGTTCCCTACACCAGGTAGCACAGGTAGGCATCCAGGCAGGTCTTGAACATCTCCAGAGAAGGAGACTCCACCACCTCCCTGGGCAGCCTGTTCCAGTGCTCCATCACCCTCACTGTAAAGAAGTTCTTGCGCATGTTTGTGCGGAACTTCCTATGCTGCAGTTTCCAGCCATTTCCCCTTGTCCTGTCTCCACTCACCACTGAAAAGAGTCCGGCCTCGCCATTCTGCCCCCCACACCTTAGATATTTATAGACCTGGATCAGGTCCCCTCTCAGTCTCCTTTTCTCAAGGCTGAACAGACCCAGTTCACTCAGCCTTTCCTCATAGGGGAGATGCTCCAGGCCCTTCACCATCTTCGTGGCCCTCCGCTGGACTCTTTCCAAGAGATCCCTGTCTTTTTTGTACTGGGGAGCCCAGAACTGGAGGCAGTACTCCAGATGAGGTCTTACCAGGGCAGAGTAGAGGGGGAGGATCACCTCCTTTGACCTGCTGGCCACGCTCTTTTTAATGCACCCCAGTAAGCCATTGGCCTTTTTGGCCACAAGGGCACACTGCTGGCTCATGGCCAACCTGTCATCCACCAGGACACCCAGGTCCCTTTCCGCAGAGCTCCCCTCCAGCAGGTCATCCCCCAACCTGTACTGGTGCATGCAATTATTCCTCCCCAGATGCAAGACTCTACACTTGCTTTTGTTAAACCTCATCCGGTTTTTTTCTGCCCAGCTCTCCAGCCTATCCAGGTCTTGCTGAATGGCAACACAGCCTTCAGGCGTGTCAGCCAATCCTCCCAACTTCGTATCATCGGCAAACTTGCTGAGGGTGGCCATTATCCCCTCATCAAGGTCATTGATGAAGATGTTGAACAAGACCAGACCCAGCACAGACCCCTGAGGAACACCGCTAGTTACAGGCCTCCAACCGGACTCTACACCACCAACAACGACCCTCTGTGCTCTGCCAGTCAGCCAGTTCTCAACCCACCTCACTGTCCACTCATCTATCCCACACTTCCTCAGCTTTGTTATAAGGACATCATGGGGGACAGTATCAAATGCCTTGCTGAAATCAAGGTAGACTACATCCACTGCTCTCCCCCTATCCACCCAGCCAGAGACAACATCATAGAAGGCTACCAGGTTGGTCAAGCACGACCTCCCCCTTGTGAACCCGTGCTGACTACTCCTGATAACCTCCTCTTCTTCCAGTTGTCTGGAGATGACATCCAGTACAAGCTGTTCCATCACCTTTCCAGGGACAGAGGTGAGGCTGACTGGCCTATAATTGCCTGGGTCTTCCTTCTTGCCTTTTTTGAAGACCGGGGTGACGTTGGCTATCTTCCAGTCTTCAGGCACCTTCCCCGTCTTCCAAGACTTCTCAAAGATGACCGAAAGCGGTTCAGCAATCACCTCTGCCAGCTCCTTCAGCACCCGTGGATGAATCCCATCGGGTCCCATGGATTTCTGAACATTGATGTTGCCTAGGCGCTCCCGGACCACCTCTTCCCTGACAGAAGGGGGGTCTTCCATTCCCCAGATCCTCTCACTAATCTCCAGGGTCTCAGATTCCCGAGGGGGAGCTTTTTCACTGAAGACAGAAGCAAAGAAGGCATTCAGTATCTCCGCCTTCTCAGCATCCCCCGTTACCAGAACACCCCCGTCACTTAGCAGGGGAGCCACATTCTCCCTAGTCTTCCTTTTACTGTTAATGTACTTGAAAAAACCTTTTTTATTATCCTTTATCCCCTTTGCCAGATTTAATTCCAGGCGGGCTTTAGCCTTCCTTGTCGCATCCCTGCAGACCCTGACAACATTCCTGTATTCTTCCCAAGTAGTCAGACCCTTTTTCCACATTTCATGGGCCTTCTTCTTTCCTTTGAGTTTGTGCACGAGCTCCTTGCTCATCCACACAGGTCTCCTGCCACCCTTTCCCGATTTCTTCCTCACAGGGACGCACCGATCCTGAGCTTGGAAGAAGAGCTGCTTAAATGCCGACCAGCTCTCACAGGCCCCCTTGCCTTCCAACACCCTAGCCCATGAGACAGCTCCAAGTAGGCCCCGAAAGAGATCGAAGTTGGCTCTCCTAAAGTCCAGGATAGCAATCCTACTTTTTGCTTTACTTCTTCCACTCAGGATCTTGAACTCCACCATCTCGTGGTCACTACAACCCAAGCTGCCCCCGACCTTTACTTCCCTGACAAGCCCTTCTCTATTAGTGAGAATAAGGTCCAGCAGTACCCCTCTCCTCGTCGATTCCTCAACCACCTGCATCAGGAAGTTGTCTTCAACACATTGCAGGAACCGTCTGGACCGCGCATGCCTGGCCACATTGCTTTTCTAGCAAATATCTGGATGATTGAAGTCCCCCATAAGCACCAGCGCCTGGGATCGTGACGCTGCTTCCAACTGTTTGTGGAAGGCCTCATCAACCTCCTCCTCCTGATCAGGGGGCCTGTAGCACACACCCACAACGGTGTCAGCCATACCAGCCCGCCCCTTGATTCTTACCCACAAGCTCTCCACTGCTACACCACTCTCCCCCAGGTGGAGTTCAATACATTCAAGCTGCTCTCTTACATAAAGAGCAACTCCACCACCCCGCCTTGCAGGCCGATCTTTCCTAAAAAGCACATAGCCCTCCATGACAACATTCCAGTCATGCGAGCTGTCCCACCACGTCTCTGTGATCGCAATGAGATCATAGCCATGTGACCGCACGCAGATCTCTAACTCTTCCTGTTTATTTCCCATACTGCGCGCATTAGTGTATAGACACTTCAGGGAGACAGCATTCCCCTGCCACACTCCATCCCTTCGAACTCCACCCTCGTCACCCATCAAATTCACTTTTGAGCCTTGAACTACCTGAACCTCAGCAGTGCTCATTTTGTCCCCTTCCCCCTTCTTACCTAGTTTAAAGATTTTTCAATGAGGCCTGCCAGCTCCTGGGCTAGGATCCTTTTACCCCTTGTAGACAGTTGAGCTCCATCTGCAGCCATCATGCCAGGAGCCGAGTAAATTGCCCCATGATCAAAAAAACAAAAGTTCTTCTGCCTGCACCATCCTCTAAGCCATTTATTGATGAGGAGGGCCTTTTTGATCCTTTCAGAGTCCTTCCCCGCCACTGAAGGGATAGAAGAGAAGATCACTTGCATTCCCGCACCATCCAGTACCCTCCCCAGACCCTTGAAGTCATTTTTGATTGCCCTTAGGCTTCTCTTGGCAGTATCATCACTGCCAACCTGAACTACCAATAAGGGGTAGTAGTCAGACGGGCGAATAAGCCCAGGCAGCTTTCTAGAGATGTCCCTGACCCGTGCCCCAGGAAGGCAGCACACTTCCCTCCGGGTGGGGTCAGGACGACATATCGGGCCCTCAGTTCCTTTTAGAAGGGAGTCTCCTACAACTATCACCCTCCTTTCTTTACCAGAAGAGGCGGTCTTCAAGCGTGGAGCCGACCGCCTCTCCTTAGCAAAGCTCAGAGGCTGTTCCACCACCTTGTTCTCAGCCTCTTCACCCTCCAGTTCCAGGGTTTCAAACCTATTACTTAGGGGCACCTGAGGAACCGAGGTAGGTCGGGGAGGGCGCCGCCTGCGTCGCTGAGGTGGGACATGCTGCCATTCCTCTTCTCCTCCCAAGTCAGCTCTCTCGTTTTTACTACGGGAAGGCAGAGAGTCCACTACAGGCTGGGGGTTGCAATCTCTGCTTGTTTCTTGCAGAGAGTTACACCACCAGTCTATCTCCCTCTCGCAGTCCCTTCCTGTCCCTCCTCTCGCAGATTCTTCCTGTTGCCCATTGTTCTATTGCTGTTTGCCATCAAAAGGAGTCCACCTCCATCGACTTGACTCACACACTTCAGGTATTTATAAACAGTGATGAGATCCCCCTCAGCTTTCTCTTCTCCAGGCTGAACAGTCCCACGGCTCTCAGCCTTTCCTCATGCAGAAGATGCTCCAGGCTCTGAATCATCTTTGCGGCCCCTCTGATTGGGTCACGTGGAACCATCATCTGCTCCTGTGCTCACTCTGTGTCTGACCACCATCTTTCCATGGGAACAACATCAGACCAGTCTGAAGAGCTTCCAGGCAAGAAGTCAGCTCACTTTGAGGCCCTGGGGATGCTTTATTCCCAACTCTGTCCTCATCTTCATGGTTCACATCCACCTCTGGACTACTGACCACTCCTTGCAGAGTGTGAGGAGCCAGGTTCTACAAGGCACTGTGCTCTGAGGCTGGCCATTCTCTGCTGACTGGGAAATGTGCTTCCTGCTCAGCTGGAAAACTCCCCAGCTCAGTTCGTTCACCCCATCCTTCTCCCCTCCTGATGCGGTACTCATGCCATGGGAATCCACAGCACGAGCAAGGGAGAGTCAGAGGCTTGCCAGTGTAGGCCTGAGGGAGCCTAACTGACTGCCTGGGCAGCTGCTACCAGGGAAGGCAGGAACTGCCATAGAAATCTAATATTTGCAATTTGTACTCATTGAAGGTCAGATGATATATTTGTCAAAATCCCTGACAGAGAAGGCACGAGAAGTGCTCCTCTCTGCCCATGGCACTGCTTGGCTGAGCAGTCCTGGTCTTCCTCCATAGACCTGCCAGCAGATGGTTGCGTCCTGAGCCAGCACCATTTCCCAAGATCAGGGTATATATCTTTGATTTTGTGAGAGCACTATGGACCAGAACCTGCCAGGGCCACGCGTGCCTTCGCCCAATCAGTCATTCCTGTGATGGAGACCTGTCATTGGAGATAATGACCCACGTGCTGTCCTTGAGAGGTAGCTCATGAGAGCTGGTGCCTTCCTGAAGTGCTAAAAGGTTGTATCTGGCAGACCCACAGGCTCCACACTGCTTGAGCTGGGCTTCCAGCATGGTTGAGAATATATGGGAGGTGGGTGTAAACCTCAGCATGATGAGCACTTCACAATCCAAGAGACTTCTGATTGCAGTCATCCTAGGGGTGACAAACATCCTGTCACTGGGATGCTGGATATAAGTAGTTTCCCTTTGGAGATGTGCAGTGGGTATTTCCCTGCAATAACGTAGCTGACAAATGAAGGTAAAGATACTACTCACCCTCCAAGGACATAAGAAGCCTTGACATGTAATTGGGAAGCTGGTGTCAGTGGAAGTGTTGAGAAAGCTGTTTTGGAGTGGTTGTTATTTGGGGTTTAGACATACCTTGGCCAAGTATCGGCATAGATGCCAGCTCAGGGCTCATCATCCCTATAGAGAGGCGTGTTTCGGTGGTGCTTTGTACCAGTGGGAGAACTGGGCTGTGCTGCACACTGCTGTAGAGATGCCTATCAAGAGAACATTCTATGTCTGGCCTAGACACAAAAGATATTCTGGGAAGGGAGAGTACCAAATAAATGGGGTGAAAAGGGACCAGAGAGCAGTTGTGATCAGCTCTGTTCAGGTCTGTGCCCACACCCATTCAGCCTCTTCGCTATCAAATCTTGCTTTTGCCTATTTAGGCTTCTCAAGCAAGGACAGAGGGAAGGGGATTTGTCTATTAAGTGCCTCCCACCCCCTGATCACAAACTGTGCTGGACTGAAAAGTGCAACATGTGAGGATCAGCCAATCTCCAACATGTGGCAGATCACTTCTGCTGCAGGAAGTTGTGACAGATATCAAGAGCATCCTTCTGCACACATCACCATTTCCATTCACAGTGTACTCAGAAACAGGAGTAGCTTACCTCTATACAGATCACAGGGCACTGGGTCACTGTCTTGCAACTGAATCCTGGGACTCAGGAAGGTGGACAGAGAGCACACCCCTCCTTCTCACCTTGCTGCTGCTGTTGCCCTTTATTTTTCTGTTTTTGTGATATGAAATTATTTTTAAAGCCTGCAAGCACTGTTCCTTGCGGTGTCCCAGGAGGTGCAGATAAAGGAAAGAGAGCAGGTGTTCAGCATGAGTCAGAGCCATGTCAAACATTCTGTGGTCCATAGCTGGCTGCCTTTTCCTACTGATAGTTGCTCCCAGTATTGCTGCCTGGAGGGCAGGGGCATGCTTGGCTGGGTGTCTCCTAGTGGGACCTTTTGCTGCAGTCTCCACAACACTAAGAGCACTCAGGCTCCAGGATGGAGCAAGGGGACTTTGGTAAAGATGTTCTCCTACCCAGGAGAGCTCTGGTCTAAGAGACACTGAGAACTCACAGCATTTGCTAAATCAGGAATGTCTTTGTTGCTTTGTTATGACAGCTAAATGACTGCTGTTCTTTTAACTTCTGTCAATTTGTCTTTCTGCTTTTCATCCCTAGCCCAAGAAAGCTGGATCCTGGAGATCTTTGCTCAGTGATGTGGCTGTTGGGAGGCAGTCTTCTGCTTCTCCTGCAACAGCAATGCTAGTGCACCCACACAGCTGGAGTGAGGTAGGTGCTCTCCTTCTCCTCCAGGACTCAGCCCCTTCTAGGCCTGGTCCAAAACTGAAGGCAGTCATTAACTCAAGGGACACACAGCAGCTGAAAACATCACCCTTGGTGAGAATGGGCAAACTCTGAGCTTGTGCCCATCTTGGGAAATTGTCAAGGCCAGACAGGTAAAGCCCTGAGAAACCTGCTCAGATTCACAGCTAAGGTCCTCAGTCTCATTTTCCTGTGGTTCAGGGCAAGTGGTCCCACGTGCAGCACTGTGCTTGGCAGGCAGCTAGCCTCTCCAGAGGGACTCTGGGGATTTACGTAGAGGCAAGCTCAGGACTAGCAGACTAAGTTGCCACCCACCCCGTTCCTTTGTGTCCCTGCTGAGTGGCATCACTGTGGCAGTGCTTCCTGAGCTTGCCAGAAAACCATGGACCCACTTGTGAACCTGTGTCTTTGAGGTGGTAAGGGAGATTTCCTTTTGAAACATCCTCACTTTCTACAAAGCACCTCCTCCCTACATTTACTCCTCCTTCCTGTTGTCTTTCTCACTTCTTCAGCTGCCAAAAGTAAAAACAATAACCCCTCTGATTCTTAAATTACTTGAAGCAAAAATGACTCCTGGTGAATGCTGACAGTTTAGAAGCTGGATTTAAAACAATAATAATTAAGAAAAGTTTCAAGCTGAGAGTATTACTTTTCAATTAACAAATACTCTTCCCATGTTTCCTGCCTGAAAATACGTACTAAATTCAGCCTCTGGCCATAAATATCACTGTCCCCAGGCTTTTCTCTCAGATAACTGACTGCTTGTCTGGCTGCGTCAGCAAGCACAGAACTGCAATTCTGGCAACAGAGACTCTTCCCTGCCCTCTCCCGTCTCTAATTATTTAGCAGCTAAGGTGCTCTTTAGCTGAAGCCCGCGGCCAATTCCTCCTCTCTCTCCATCTCTGCTTTTCCCTCCAGGAGCTCTCGGTCTGCACAGGAGTGAATCCTGAGCTCCTTGGCTCAGCTTAGCAGTGCTGGTGGCTATGGAGTGAGCGGTACAGGTGGTGTTCCAGGTGCACAGCAGGAGGCTGGAGCTGGCTGCCCAAGCCCCGATGCTCCCTGTCCTCGTGCTCTTTGCAGCTCGTGTGCCTCACCTCTGCCATGAATGATGCATCGACGATGGATTATGAACTGCTGTCCCCGTCCTTGGTTGAGCACCCGGCCAGCACTGCGGGCATGGATGCCGAGCAGAAAACCGTCTTTGCCTTTGTCATCTTCCTCCTCGTCTTCTTGGTGATGCTGATGGTGCGCTGCTTTCGCATCCTGCTGGACCCCTACAGCCGCATGCCTGCCTCCTCCTGGACTGACCACAAGGAGGGGTTGGAGAGGGGCCAGTTTGACTACGCCTTGGTGTAGAGGGCAGGGATGGGGCGAGCCTGCGTGCTCCGAATGCCTCCCACCCCAGCTGGCCCCGGCCCCGGCCCCCCCTTCCTCTGTGGTGTTGCCCCGGGCCAGCAGGGATGCCGTGGGCAGGGAGGCGAGGTCGGGCTCTTGTCTGGGGTGGGTTTTCTAGGGGTTTCTCTCTTTTCTAAGCACTTTTCAGTTCTCTTCGCAGCCTGCAGCACTCTCGGCAAGACGCATCAGAGGGGTGATGTGACTCCCCACGGGTCTCGCTGCCCACCGTGCCCGGGGCAGTGCTGCGTGCCGCAGAGAGGGGCAGGAGGCAGCGGGGCAGGGCATGGCAGGACCTGCCCTCGGCCACGGCCCCCACTGCTCCTGGTCTGGGCAGCTCTGCCCTGCACCAGGCCGGGTGTTGGACTCCCACCTCCTCCTGCCTTCCGCATCACCTCTGTCTGTGTCCTCTGGGGAGTGCTGACCGTGGCCCAGTGTGTGTGCGTGTGTGTTTCCCTGTAGCTGAGCTTTGTCTGTGAGGGGGTTTATAGGCACCTGACCCGAGTGTTGGCTTTGTTCCTCTCTGTGTGGCAGCCTCAAAGTGCCCTCCACAAGTAAGGGGGAGATGGAAACCCCACGTGCAGTGCCCTTCTGCCCTCCAGCCCTGCAGCCCACTCTGTGCTTTACACCATCATGACCGCTCCCTGCCAAACTGGTGGAAATGGTCTGAGCAAGGTGCAGTCATGCAGCCACTTGCAAACCTGCCTGGGAGCCCTGTGGGGAGCCCTGCAGGGATCTAAAATCCCCACACAGCACTTGGGAGGTGGCTCTCATCCAGCCCAGGCCTGGCAGTACCCAGCAGTGCCTCGCTCTGCACATCGCTGCTCCAGCAGGACCTGGGCAGCCTGGGTGTGCTCCTGCATCTGCCTAGCAGAAGGGCTGTGTAAGTGAGGGGAGCTATGGCTGTCCCCATAGCGGGGGAACCCGACTGTGGGAACCGTGCCTCTTAAGCAGGGGTGCTGCAGCTGGCCGCAGGGCTAGCTAGCAAAAGCTGTGGTGGGGTATGGCTGTGGGCTGACAAGTTGTGTGCTATGGGATCTGAACCCGTGGGAGAGAACTTCCTCCTGCTCCACGGAAATAAAGCTGCACTGTGCTAACCCCACACAGCTTTTCCTCTGCTCTGTGATGCGTCCCATCGGGCACTGGGGTGTGTGGGTGCATGTCAGTCATTGCTGGGAGTCATATGAGCACTGGCACAGGGGAAGGTGCAAGGGCTGACTGCTGGGTGATGCAAAAAAACAAAGGCCCAAGGGCTGCTTAGGGCACTACATAACACCCTGCTCTGGTAGGAAAGTCTTTCAGAGTCTTCTGTCTTGGAGGTGGCCAGACAGAGGTATTAGGAGTATGGGATCACATGGACAGCAAAGAAACGGGACACTGGTACCCAGCTCCTGTGAGCCTGCTTCTGCACCTTCCTTGACACCACTGGGTGCATGGCCAAGAACCTACATCACAGAATGTACTGCAACAAACATTCACTGCACGGTCCAGACAGTCCCTATGTTGTGTGACCTCTGCTCAGCACAATCACTATTCAGCAAAACTACCACAAAGCAGCAAAAGTGGGTCTGCTCCACAAAGGTGCATCAGCTGGGAAACAAGAGTGAGCACAGCACAGCAGAGGCAGCCCCACAGCACCAGGTGAGGGGGGCAGGACAGGACTGGTGGCAGTTGGATGTTGCACTGACAGTCTCAAACAAGGTGAGGTGCAAAAACCATTCAAAGAATTGAGTCAGGAGGAACAGGACACAAAGACAAGACTAGAGATAAAGCTGCAGCACTGTTGTTCAAGGTACAGGCAACAGATAGGGCTGGAGACAGGGCAGAAGAGAGGTGTACCTTTGAATATACCTCAGGTAGAGAATGAAAGCCCAGTGCATCCAGCACTCAGAACATCCTCTCAACAGCCCAACAACTCATTGCACAGCACAATCCAAACAGTGCCCAGCAGAACTGCCATGCACAGTGCCTACTGGCTGCACAGCACACATGCTCAGGGACAATTCCACTCCCTTAGGCTCATTTTCTGGAGCGAATTGTTTTCCCATCAAGCCTTAAGCCATCTTGCAGCATGCAAACCGTGAGGTGTGATACAGCATTTCTAACTGATGTGGTTTAACCCAGCAGCAGCTCGGCATCACACAGCTGCTCATTCACTGCCCCCCTTAGTGGGACGAGGGAGAGAACTGAAAACAAAATAGAACCTGTGGGTTGATTTAAAAACTATTTACTAAGACAGAAAAGGAAAATGGAAACAAGAATAAGATAATAACTATATATATATATTTATATTCACAATGCAATCACTTGCTGCTTACCAACTGATGCCCAGCACCCCCCCAAGCAGCAGTTGCCTCCTGGCCAGTTCCTCACAGCTTTGTGCCCTTCTGGATGAAGTCACTTGGGATGGATTCTCCCTACGTCCTGGTTCTGCTGTGCCCCCTGAGCAGCTCCCAGCAGGACTGAGATCTGCATGCAAGCACCAGCTCATCCCCATGTCCATGCACCCAATGGCTGCATACTGGGCCACCAGTTCTGCCTGGACTGGTGGGATGCATGGAACAGAGCAAGGGACATACATGGAGGATGGGGAAGTGGCACATGGTGGCCATGGGGGCAATGAGCCTTGCAGCACAGTGTGATCCCCCAGGACACCCCTAGCCCTGCAGGGCAGCAATGCTGAGGGGACCCAAGCTGTACATGGAGGTGGCTGAGCTGCCTATGCAGGTTGGGTGGCTGTGATGTGAAGACTTGAAGTGACTGTTGGTGCAGGTTTGAGAAAATGGACAAAAACTCTGGTGAGTGTCCATCACATTGTAGAAGCACTGCACTCTGTCCTGGAAAGAGTGAAGGATGGAGAACGTCATGAGTGGGACCATGGTCACCAACTGCTTCTGGAAGCGCCACCATGTTGTTGTTTAACTAATATGCACCACTCTCTGCCTTAATTGGATTATTACCATGGATGTTAGATTTTGGAATATGGGGGAACACTAAGCTCATCTTCCATACTCACAAGATATATATGCATTTGATGTGACTGATAATCCTCACAAGACACTCCTCATTCCTTCTGAATATCATGTAGCTTGAGTGATTACAATCACAGGGTAGAATATGTGGGATAATAGCTTAAGGTGTAGCACTGTTCACTGGAAATTAAGGTACGGGTCATTCACAGGTGCACAAGAGCAGAGTGCAACCTCTATGCCACTAAATTGCACAGAAGGTGCAATTTAGAGTGGAGTGGAGCTCCACAGCCAATAGCTGTGACCTACAGTAGTTCCCTAAGCAGCACAAGGTGTCAATAACATCAAGAGAACTGATGTACTGACTTCAACAAGAGCAGTGCTAGGATGGGAACTTTGTGGTGCTAAACTACTTCCCCAAGTCTGTCATCTTCTTGACAAAAAGCTGTCTTTGGGTGAACTTTGCTCATTATACACTTATTATAATACCAAAACACACCTCCGTCGCAAAGGCTGCCTGCCTCCAAGGCATGACCACCCCTCACTGAGCATGAGCCCTGGAGGTGTTTAGGGCCAGGTTGGATGGGAACTCTGGTCATTCTGATCTGGTGGTTGGAAAGCAGCCCATGGCAGGGGTGTTGGATCTCAGTGATCTTTTAGATTCCTTCCAACCCAAGCCATTCTATGATTCTATGATAAAAGTGGGTCAAGAAGGAGGGAAGATTAAGGAAGATGCCATTGCAGACAGGTCAGACATGGCCTATATGTCACCTCTGGGATCTGCCAAGGGGCTGAACCTCTCCTCCCCCCCATAGGGACTCACCTTGGGTAAGATTTGCACACTTGGCTATGCTGAGTGCTTCCCTAGGAAACTTAGTAGTCTCTATGGAGTTGTTTTATACCTTAGGATGCTGGTGGTCAGGCTGTATTACACTTAGTTCTTTGCAGATGCTTTGTATTATTCTTGGTTAACCTCATACACTTGGCAGACAGTGAATTCTTCACTGGCAATCCAAAGAACCTGTCATCCATTGCTAGTAAACTGCACTGTTCACTAAGCCAGCCGTGTGAGTTTTGATTGGACACAGCCAAAATTCCTTCAGTGCTCTGGCTGTGTGTGCGTGCACACAGGTGCCCCATGTTCCCCTTCACACCAGCATAGCACTTAGTGCTGCTTATCCTATGCAAGTTTCCTTTTGGCTTTGTTTCCTGACCAGTCATTATGTCTTTATGTCGGCTGCTTCCATCACCGTTAGCTTCATCCAGAGAATGGCAGGGACTCTGCTCTGCCCCACACTCATCCCACTCCCAGAGCCATGCTGGTTGCTGGCATTACTGCGGGTCTTCTGGAGCTGCGGTGCTTCTGTCATGGTTCACCAAAATCAGGCTCACGGCTGCAGTGTGAGGCTGTGCAAAGAACCAGGGGTTGGGGTGAAGACCTCAGTGGAGCTCCATGGGGTGGGCTGGAGGCATCTCAGGGCCTTGGGCTGAAGGAGAACCTGTTGCATGGATCCTACCCACAAGAAGGGCCCTTATTCCCTGTTCCCAAAGCTCACCGGTGATGCCAGGGCCTTCCTCCCCGCTCTGCAGCCTGCTGGCATTGTGCTGTTGCCCAGGCTTTTGGTACAGCTGCAGCAGGCAGGAGGGGGCCCTGCTGGGGGCCAGGGGCTCCAAGGACATCGCTGTTCCCATGGGGCAGCGGGGGGCTGAGTGCTGAGCACTCCCAGCCATGCTCCTCTCCTCGCAGCCTCACAGGACGTTGGCAGGGTCACTGCCATGGATGAGGCCATAAGCAGGGGGTGACCCGCAGCCCCTCCTGCTGGACCCTGAGGTTGGGAGGCCTTGTCCTCGTCCTCTGCAGCTGCTCCACAGCCCAGCACTTACAGCACAAAGAGGCGCTGCTACCCAGCACTGGTTAGCGTAGCAGCCCATCTCAACCCCCTCACATTCACCAGTAATGTTTTTTCTTCACTTGTGTGTTGGTTTGGAGGTTGGCACACGCACAGTGCTACGTAGTGGGATTGCAATTCCAACTAGATGAGAATGGAATGTTTTAAGTTTCATAAATAAAACTCACAATCATCTTGAAGTCTGTCAATTTACTCATTTACGACTTGAACAGCAATGTCTGCACTACCACCCTTCATGTGCGCAGAGCTTTAATGCAGGCCTGCTGAAGCTTGCTGATCCAATAACCAACTGAAGCCTTGTAAACGTTCAGCCTTAACAACAGTCACCTCTTCTGTCTTCAATCATCAGCTCTCCTTTTTCTGGCCTCTAGCAGCAACCCAGCTGTACAATCTGTCCGTCTGCTTCTGGCTATTTTCAGAGAGGTCAAAGGTGTCGATTTAGTGACTCAGATCTTCATCCCAAGCAGCAGGTAAGACACCTCATTCTGGGGGCCATGTTTCATTGATAAGGGTAAGAGAGATGTGAATCATTGGTGGAAGAACATTTTTTCGGGTTATGCCCTGTTCTGGGCAAATGTGCTTTCAAAGCAGGGAAAAACACAGCGTGGGAAGAAGCTGCTATTCCTCTGCAGTCTGATGGGCGATGATGCTGGTTTCATTTCTTTTAAATATGTGCTTTCAGCAAAGAGATGCTGTGACAGAGTTCATCCAAAGCTCCAGACTCCTGAATTCTCCAGACCTGCAGAAATTTGCACCGTCTCTCATGATGAATGGATTGCCATCTGTTCTGACAGGAGATCCTGAAAGTGTCAGCCACAGCGGAGCACTAATTGAGATGGCTGTTCATACTACAGCTGTCTTGCTGTGCAGGCAGAACCCCATCCTGCAGCCCCTGAGGAATGTGGCATTCTTGCCACGCCACGGAGTTAAAGTGATGTAACTCAAATGGTAGTTCAGCACATTGATAACTCTTCCATACATCTTGCTGCGTCCTCTATGATGTAACATCAACACCAGAAGGCATCAGCTCATTGTTCTAGTTGTAAATTACTGATGTGTAAGTATTTCAGTGCTGTTGGGATTAATTAGAACAGCACCAAGCTTTGGACTGGTACCTTTTCCAAGTAATTCTGTTCACTGAGCAATATCAGACAAATATTTGAGTGAGCAAGTCACATGGCTGATCACAGTGTGGAAACCTGTGTGTTCCAGAGGATGGAGCCATAGGCTGTCAGGATGGAAGGATCTGCTGCTTTGCTTCTTCTGGCCACCAAGACTTAAGGAAATTTCAGGTGCACACCAGGGACATTCCAAGACACCAGAGTCATTCCAAGAGGAATCCAGTTCAGGATGTCTAGAGAGTACACATGCAAGCAAGTCAATACTAACAGTTTTAAGAGTAGAATTTGAAAACATGCACGTGACTCACACTCTTTGTTTGCATGTCCTCTGCTCTGAGATGTCCTCATTCCCCATTGTAGAATCATAGAATGGTTTAGGATGGAAGGGAACTTAGGTCACCTAGTTCCAACCCAGATGCCACGGGCAGGGTTCCTAGCCACCAGATCAGGCTGCCCAGGATCACATCCAACCTGGCCTTGGATGCATTCAGAGATGGGGCATTCATGATTTCTCTGTCCAACCTGTTCCAGCACCTCCGCACCTTTTGAGTAAAAAATTTCTTCCTAACATCTAACCTAAATCCCCACTCTTTTAGTTTAAAGCCATTCCCCCTTGTCATATCACTTATCAGATCATGTAAAAAGTCAATCTGCCTCCTGCTTGGCAGCTGCCTTCAAGTGCTGGAAGGCAGCAATGAGGTCTCCCCAGAGCCTTCTCTTTTCCAAGCTAAACAAGACCAACTCCTCAACATGCCTTCTTAGGTGGGGTGCTCCACCCTTTCCACCCTTTGGATCATCTCTGTGGCCCTCCTCTGGACCCCCTCCAACCGTTCCACATCCCTCCTGTACTGGGGATCCCAGGCTTGGGTGCAGTACTCCAGATGGGGCCTTGCAAGGGCACAGTAGAGACGGACAATCACCGCCCTGCCCTGCTGGACACCTTCCTCAGGCCTTCCGGGCTGCAGGCACACACTGCTGGCTCATTTCCGGCTTTTCATCTGTCCAGACCGTCAAGTCCTTCTCCAACAGCTATTTTCAGTGAGTTCTTCTGTCAGCACACATATCTGGGATTGCATCAAGCCCAGTGCAACACCATGCCTTCGACCTCATTAAACCTCATTAGGTTCTCTTGTGCCCACTATTCAAACTTCTCCAGGTCCCTCCGGATGGTGCCCCTTCCTTCTGCAGTGTCAACTGCACCACTCAGCTTGGTGTCATCAGCAAACCCGATGAGAGTGCACTTAGTCCCACTGTCTATGTATTTGATAAAGATGTTAAAGAGCACCAGTCCCAAGATGGACTATCGGCGCACTACTTGTCAACTCCAACTGGACATAGAGCCAATGACAACAACGCTTTGGCTGTGACCTTTCAGCAGTTCTTAATCCATGTAATAATCCACTCTTCAAATCTGTATCTCTCCAATTTAGAGATAAGGATGTGATATGGGACCAAGTCAGAGGCCTTGCCCAAGTCCAGTTGCCCTTCCTTTGTCCAAAGGTGCCATCAATCCATCATAGAAGGCCATGACAATGAACCAGTGAGCAGCTGCTGCAGTGATGGACTAACTAATATATTCCTTTGTCACTTTTTTCCTCCTTAGCACTCTTTTCTGTCTACTTTGGCAGAAGATATAGTGTCTCAAGCGAGATCCTGGGAAGGAATGCACTGGCATGGGAAGTGCTTCTGACTGGATTTGAAAGAAACTGAAGAATCCTTGGTTTTGAATGAAGCAATTCCTCATGTGACCACAGACAAACTCCTCTGCATGATTTATCCTTGTAACTTTAGAGGTGTATCTACAATTTTTGCTGGTAATGCACCAAATTTCACTGAGTTTCTCTTGGGTCTCAAGCTTATAGATTTGTTTATAGAGTTTTAGACTGAGGAAGACCCATCCTACCACTTCTGGCAGAGTTAGAGGGGTATGAGCAGAAGAGGAGCACTTTCCCATCTTCTCTGCTTTTTGCATTAGGATTTACCCCCAAACTAGGAAGCTGGGGACATGCAAGCATTCATGCTCACTAGTCATTTTGGCACACAGGAGCAGAAATTTTCAGGTTTCCATTCCATGTTTTTCAAGGAGAGAAGCTTTCTCTAGTTCCTGTGTGGACCTTTCACATTTTATTGGGCTTTGGGAACTTCGTTGCTTTCCAGTAGACATATTTCTTGCTTCAATATGATGGTGCCCATGACCAGAAATAACAGGGATTTCATAAAAGGCTCTTATAATACAATTCTGTTTATTTCTCTTTCTCTACAGCAAGACCAAATAGCCACCCTTGAGGCAAGAATTTGAGACTGGTGTTTTTTTAAAGCAGGTAATGTTTTCATCAGTAAATCTTCATATTTTAGGTGCTATTTATGTTCTGTTGCACAGTGGTTCCTTCTGTAAACTTTCTGTATTACCAACCATCTTACCATTGCAATGTATAGTTCAGGATGGCTCTGACACAGATGGTTGGTGATAATCAGGTGTGGTTCTGATACTGCTGCCCAGAGAAGCTGTGGATGCCCCATCCCTGGAGGTGCCCAAGGTTGGATGGGCTCTTGAGCAGCCTGAGCTGGTGGGTAGCAACCTTGCCTATGGCAGAGATGTCGGAACTGGATGATTTTTAAGGTCCCTTCCAATTTAAGCCATTCTATGATTCTATTAAATCTAGAAAATAAGGCAGGAAGAGGTAATTTATCCAGAACATAGCAGTTTTCTAATTCACCAGGTAAAGCCTGGATTTCTGCTTCATTCTCTCTCTATTCTTACACTGGAATTCAGTGTTCTCATTTTTACTTTTTGCTAGTCTCACAAACCCATGGAGATCAGCTGCCGTCTTGGCTGTTGTTCCCAAGTTGAAGGGCAAAACCAGAAGTCATTGCCTGGCTTTCAACAATTCTGGTATGCTTTGATTCAATAACTTGAGTACCCAAAGATGAAGTTTTTGTCTGTTGTGTTTTCAGGACAGAAGGTACTGCCTACCTGAAAGATTGCATGTGGGGTTTTCCATTAGTTTACGCATTGGCCTCTGGGAGGTGGAATGAGCCATGAGGATTGCTGGTGTAATTCTGAATTTGCAAAACCTGCACTTAAAAAAGTGCTTGTCAAGCTTCTGGTTTTAGGCTTTTCAACTCCCTGCTCATCCAGGCTGATGTAAGTTACATGGTTCTCTACTGACATATAGTAAAAGGCTACATTTTCTTAGATGGACTGTGGAGACTGCAGTACTTCTACCATAACTCCAAGAACTATGATGTTCTATGATGCTCTCTCCTCCTTGCATAAAAACGTTGAAGTTGCTAAGTCTAATGTCAGTGGCTTCTCATCTGTTCAGCATGCAGCTGGCCCCACGGGTCTGGGTGTTTCCACTTTCACAGAAAATACAATAAGAAGAAATGTCCAACAAGAAGTAATCAGCCAGCAAAACCATGGGAATTGGCTTACTTGGTACAAAACTTACTGAAAATCTTCCTTCCGTAGTACCTTTATTTGGAACTTGTTATGGCATTCAGAGACATCACTGGGTGTGAATAACCTCGTGTGTTTTCTGTCAAGGCAAAAGTTACTGCACACACTGTATTTTCCAACAGGAATAATGAAGACAGAACTCAAGCTGGCTGCATACTTGGGGATGCACAGCACAGAAAAGGACTGGGAGGGTCTGACTGACCCACGTACCCACTTGTCTGCATTCTGATATGCCTGCACACACATTTAACGCTGTAGTTTCAAATGGCCAAACAAAATGCGGTGAAATCTTTGTATGATTCTGCCTCTTTTCATCATGCTACATCATGACTATGGCAATCTTTGAAGATGCAAGACCTGAACTCACTGCCCTACTTGCCCAGGAGTGGCTTTGGTTTCATCATGCAGTTGCATGCATTCTTGTGCACTTGTAGATGTGCCACTATTTGTTCAAGTGGTAGGAGTCCATCCTATAGGATGGAGAAGAGACTTTTTGTTAAAACTGGAGATCTGCATGCCTTGTGCTTGATCTGGACGTTGTTGGTTGTACTCGTTCTTGCCTTTTGCCACTCTTTAGTCACTGCTGAAGATTATCCAGACACAGGAGTGCAACTCAGCAATCTTCCTGCCGCAGCACATTCACAAAGACCTGGCACAGCTGACAAAAATTTGGGGAAAGAGTGTGGATGAGGATATCCACATCCTTCATCTTGTCCTAGGCAGCTTCCTTAAGGATCCCCATCAGCACCCATGGACAGTGTAAGGAAACTGCAGCCACATCACACCTGCAAGAATTTTAAAGGCAGCAGTTATTTAGACTTTCTTAACTCTTTCCAATGGGCAGTACCTGAACTGATGAGGAAGATGCATCAATTTGGGGCTTGTTTCTTACAGAAGGAGTAAAAAATTCTTGGCTGTTTACTTGCATTTTGGAAAAGGAATTGCTGAATAAATCCTCATGATGTGTTGACAGAGCTTTCAGTTTGCAAACAGAGGTGCTAACTCAAAACACAGTGCTGTGTGTAATTTATATGCTACCCTTTAAATGCTACCAAGAAGATATTTGATAAAAGGGGATTGGCAGAGTATGGCTTACAGTAGAATTTGGAGTTCAAGTTAACATGAGTCATTGCTGTAGAGTGTTTTATATGTAACAGCCACATTTTTGGTCCATGACAGCACAGGTTATTACTCAGGTTCTGTTCTTTGGTCTGTCATTGCTCACAATCTGACCTTGGACAAGTTGTTTAACCTTTCTGGGATTATGACTTATAAATGTCTGCCTCATTCACATAAAAGCCTGAGGTTACTGTGTGCTGTTTTGGATGGTGTTCTCTGGCTTGGCTGAGATACTCATTTTGCTTCTAAGACCTCTGTAATTCCTCTTGGCTCATCGTGCAAACTTACAGGGATGTCCTGTCTAGATGCTAAGAGAATCAAAGCTTTTTTGTTGTTGAAACACTGTGAACGTAAGTCTTAAATACTTCTCTTGCAGTGCCAGTTCACTTTGATGGGATGCTTTCAAGCAGGGAGATAAGAAGCAAATAGGAAGAAATTGTTGCAAACACAGTTATTGTTCCTGATTTGAAGGTGATAAATTTGTTGTAAAAAAAGAAAATAAATGCAGTAGCTGAGCAATTTAAAAGCCACTTTTTTGGAAATCTGACCTGCTGTGATGCCTGTGCTGCCCTTTCCTCTTGGCTATTCCTGAATCCAGGCTGTTTATGGTACGACTGTAGGTAAGCATGAATTTATTGCCATCTGGTCACTTCCATCTCTAGGCTCAATGATTCCGTGATTCTTTTATAAAAAACATGGAAGTTGTATGTGTGAGGTCAGCCAACTTTATTCTATGTGTGGAAATGAGAATCTTTTCATCATGCTTGGGTTGAGTTGTGCTGTGATATGTACAGATGGGGAATAGAAATACCTGAGTTCAAAGCTTTTGTCCCAGTGAGCAGTGAGTGCCCCAAATTATCCACTCTCTTCCTCCATCACTGTTATCTAATTAATGGAGGATCTGAGAGCTGAGTGAGCTGCAGAACGAGGAACAACTTTATGGCATAAACAGCAGTCTGGCAGTCTGTCGTTTTGACACACCTTTCTCTAAGAGTTCTTCAGCTTTGATGTATTTCTGTGTCAGTTGGTCGTTCCATTAGGATCCTTTCATCCAGATCACAGAGCTGATCTCAGCCCAGAGATCACCAGTCTCCTTGGCACTTCCTTGCCCACTCAAGACTGGAAACTGAGGCACATCAGATCTGTGAATGAATTCAGACCCACACGGAGGCAATGGATTTATGCAGCCCCAGCAACCCATATGTAGAGATGACTTCCCCTTCTCTGCCTCTGAAAATGCCTGTGATGGAGACAGTTCTGTTAGCACATTACTGCTCTGCTGACCACACAACACAAGCATCACTGTTAAGAATACACAGCTAGTTGGAAGACACCCTGCACGTCTCTGGCATCTGTGACTCCTCTGCATCTTATGCAGCCTGTTTTGGGAACACTGCTGAAATAGTTGCTTGAGTGCTAAACACAAGCAGCTGCTCTGATGACTGTGCTTAGCTTTCTACACACACAGCTTGGTCCTAAGAATTTGATTCCAGGTTCCTTAGTCCATGAAATCCGCCATGGCATTTGTAGGTTGCTGTACACTGGGTGTTAATGGTACTCTTACTCTTTGATTTCCAGCCTGAAGGAATTGTTCTTTCCTTTCCTTGATGCAAAAAGACCCTGAGTTGGCTGCAGAGCTGCAGGATGCATTCCTGGGTGAGGCTCTCCTTTCTCATTCTGTTGCTACCTGGAAAGCAGCTGCTGTCTTCAGGAGAGCACAGAGAGGTCGGACAGCTGGCAGCACAGTCTGCCCATGGCCAGCACTGTGACCTTCCTCCTGGTGCATGGGCACTGGTAGTGCCTCAAACATGCAGTGCCAGTGAGGGCCTGGATGTGCAGGGACGGGCATTTCTTGCAGATGCTCATTACAGCTGGTGATTTGGTGTGGACCTCTGACTGTGCTTTTACCTTAATCTAACTGGGGGTCAGCGGAAATCACAGTTTGTTAGCAGCAATGGATTCGCTGCAGGTTAAGACCACCCACCTCTAATGAAATTACCCGAATTTTGCCTAATGAATTTGAGTTGCAGATATTGTGCTACTCGAGTGCAAATTAATTTAATTATGCTCATGTTGTATACACATTTCACTTCCACCACTGTACAATCCACTGTTGGAATGCAAACATGTGAATACTGATTTACAGCAAGTTGCACAGCTTTGGGTGCCAGGGGTCTCCTGCAAAGCCAGCACACTCCAGGATTTTTTGTGATGCTTTTTTATACATATTTTTATCACATTCCCACTGCCCTGATACAGCCCTCTGCCCACAGTGAGTGAGTTAAAGATAGGGCTCATCTCCCTACCTGCAGGCTATGTTAGTCATGCTAATTAACTACACGTTTTTTTCCCCCAAGATGCTCCTGTCTTCAAATACAATTTGTGTTGTGATTAAGAGTTCCTCTACTTAATTAATTAAGCAGTTTCAAGAATGCTCATCCTGATCTAGATAAAAGTACATGTTTACTGTATCTAAGGATGCACATACAAAGACTTGTACAGACTACAGTTCATACTTGACTGACAGCATTATGATTTTATGATTACACTGACATAACCACACTCCTGTCCTTTGGCAGTTAAAGCTGGATAAAGTGGAGCTTGTGATGTATGAGATGAGCTTTCAATTTTTTATCAATATAAATATGATAGAGCCTGAAATGTCATCTAAGCAATGGCAGCACAATGAGAGAACTGTGATCCAAGAGGGAGGCTGCTGGAAGGGGTGGTCATAGGGTAACTTAGTGCAGGGCAATCTAAGGGGAAACTCGTGGATGTTGTTTAAACATCTGAAAGGCTGAGGTACACACATGTGCCCATGGATTCTCCTCTATGGCCTCTTCGTTGGGAGCAGCACAAATGTTTGGGGTTCCAGCTGCTGCAAGGAAGACTTGGGTCAGTGTGAGGTGATAGTAAGGACAGAGAAGTATGGCAGCAATTTCTCCATCACCATCAAGAGCAAGTCTCACTTGTCCAGGAACACCAGGAGTAAAGCTGTCCTGCTAAGAGGTAGGGAATGTTGTACCACCAGCACAAGAGGTGCCATGCTCAGTGCTGCCAACCATCCAGCAACACAGTGGGACCTCCAGCCATCTGGTCACACAGTACCCAGAGCCAGTGGTGAGTGACAAAACCCAAAGGTTCCCATTTCTCAATACCACCTGGTAACTTCTGGATGAGAAGACTGTGTGCTCCCGCCTCAAGATGAAGAGCTGATTGACAGAGAACACAGTGAGTCCCTAAATGTCTCAGGCTGTACCAGCTTTAGTGATGGGGATGTCTGCAGGAGTACACCTTGCTGTTCAGTGGGAATACCAGGACTTGCTCCCGGTGCAGTGTGGAGCAGAGGCACCTTGCTGACCTCTTGCAGATGCTTCAGTGCTATCTCCTGCAGAGCATGGGTGGCTTTGTGCTGCTGTCTGCAAAGCTGAGGCTGGGACCTGCCTGTCTGATGTCTGGGTTTTGCTTTTGGTGGAAGGCAGGGCAGCCCAAACACACCCTGCCAGGTTTGTCTTCCAAGCTTCATTCTAAGACTGCTTGGCATTGCCACCCCGATGGTTCCTTGCCCTGTTCCCTGGAGGACGATGTGGGCAGGGACATGAGCTAGATGCCAGGCTGGGAGCTGGCACTGCTCACATCAAAGTTTCCAAACAGAATCAGGTCGAGCAGATTAATGGAGGGTCCCAGTTTCTATACAAAGACCTCCAAACTGTGGTATGAACTGCAGCAATCACATCATCAGAGCTTCAGTGAAAGTGCTGAGCTCTGTGTGCTGGGCAGCACAAGAGCTCTGACGTGGACACAGAGCTGCAGGGGTGAGGCAGCCTGGGCTGCACAGCTGACCTGGGCAGAAGGCAGGCAGCCATCAGCAAAACAATGACAAAAAGGAAGAGCATCAGGGCTTGGTTGCCAATGAACCTAAAATGCTTCTGAAGCAGCAGGACCCTTCCCACATGCATTCCGGCTCTGCAGTGCAGTCAGAATGCATGCAGTTCTCCTTCTAGGCATGGTAATGCAGCCTCCTTCCATGGACCATTCCCCAGGGACAGCTGGCTGTGTGCTGGCAGTGATCCTAGTGGCTGACATTCCCAGGCTGACTCCCCCTGCATCTCCCTTTAGTTCCCAAGAGCCCCTTCTGTGGGTCCACCTCTGCTCCTGTCTGCACTGCTCCTAACAAGGTAATGCTCCCTAAGAACAGTGTAAGATTTTCGTATCAATATGTGGTTTGCACATAGCAAAAGGTGGAGAAATAGCAGAGGACAGGAAGGAAATCAAGAAGGTCCCAACCGGACCACGCTTAAGAACAGATTTAATTCTCACTTTTCTCCACACATGAGAATATGAATGCTCTCTCAGGAGCTTTCCCATTCTTTCTCTCTCTTTTCCTAACACTGCCAGAGATCTGTGTCCCTTGCCAGCCACCCATACTGTCAGGATCCTCAGACTGCAGCTGCATGCTCTTTCAGACCCTGGGGAAACCATGTCTGAGAAAGGGACACGGCCTTTATCTGATGACACGGCCTTTATATGATGACACTGAGAGCTGCCCACTGAATAGGGCTAAGTGAAGGTACAGCTCTCAGCTCTCATCAGAAATCCAGTTTTACCAACAGCTACTTTTATGGAACCTTGTGGTTCTGTACGCTCGTGCAGTCACAGTCCTGTGTTTTCAGAAGGCCAAACGAGACTCTGAATTTAGGTACACTGTGATCTTTGTGTTAGGATCTGGAAGTTAGGATGCTGTCCTGCACGTTTCTGCATGTCTCTGCTCTGATATTGAGAATCTCACAGATCTCTGCAGCCTCCAGCCCTCCCCTCTGCCTCCAGCCTCCTGTACGCTGCATCCTCCCCCAGCCATCCCTGTGCCCCCACATGTCCCAGCTGCCACGTTGGCACCGTCCCCAAGGAGCACCAAGGAGGAACCAGCAGCCAGCACTGCCAATGGGCACTGCTAAAATGCACTGCCAATGGGGACTGCTAATGCCAACAGGCACTGCAGATGGGTGCTGCTAATGGGTGCTACCAACAGGTGCTGCCAACATGCACTGCCAGTGGCTGCTGCCAGCACCAACAGGCGCTGCCAACAAGTGCTGTCAGTGGGTGCTGCCAGCACCAACAGGCGCTGCCAACAAGTGCTGTCAGTGGGTGCTGCCAGCATCCACACGCGCTGGCAATGGGCACTGGCTGTGGGGACTCCCAACAGATGCTGCCTGCAGGCACTGCAGATGGGTGCTGCCAACACCAGCAGACATTGCCAGTGGCACTGCCAGCATCTGCCCCGCGCCCAGGTGGGAGGAAGGCACAGAACCACTTAACCCAAAATAATTTTATTGTTGCTGTTGCTTCCGATACAAAAAAGGAATCCCACGAAGAGCCATCTCTCTCTGTGAGACAAGGGCACAGGGTTCAGTTTCAATGCTTCCAAAAACATCCAGCAAGAAATGGCAATACAAAAAACACCACACCAGAGAGGAATTAAGGAAACCTTGAGCTTCTTCATGTGATAGCTTTGGCTCAACACACACACACAAACCCATCTCTGCTCATTTATTATTATTAATAGTTTTGTTTTTGTTTTTGTTTTTTTTTAAAAAAAGCACCTGTTGGGAAAACCAAACCAAACCAAAATAATAATAATAATAATAAAAAAAAAACAAACATCAGGCCACCCATCCTATCACTAGCTCTGTAACTCTTGCAAAACCAGAGTCTGGAGCTGCATTATACAAAGAGTTTTCAAGTTTGACGTTAGCCCAAATACAGTATATGTACACTTCCCCACTCTGTGCAGTGGAAGCGTACCAGGAGAAAACAACCACCCCACCCCCAAATACCAAGAAGCAGTTACAGAATATGCACTCCTCACACCACCGAGCAATCAGACTGTGGTGGTGACTCATAAATACGGAAGGGTGGATGGGTACAGTGCACTAACGCTGACAGTTCCATACCAGCACCAGCTTCTGAAAGCACCTTTGGTTTGTTGTCAGGTAGTTCTGTGTGTCACCAGAGTGAGTTAGCACCTTTCTTGCCTTTGATGATGCACAGTGTTGATGCAGAAGTGAGAACGGATTCCTACAGAACGAGGCCGTGGCACTGTGGAGCTCTGTGTGAAGGACCACCCGAGGTGGGGGAGAAGCCCACCTGGACACAGAAGCCCACATGGCCAAGGGAGGCAGCGGGGAGAGCTCCTTTCACTTCACCTGTACTTTCCGGCCCCTTTGGAGCACATTGCATTTGTCTGCACTACGAGGGATGCCTCTCAGTTGTCACCAAGATGTAGGCAGTGATGAGGGCAGTGCCCTGCAGCTTTCGTTTCCACTCCTGGCTGTGGGCAATCAGCCCCCTGGTTCACACCAATGGGTGGCTCAGTGTCAGGGACTGACCATGAGGGCTGGGCTGTCCCTGCCCCACGCTGCAGAGCCCACCCCCCTGTCTGTTCCTGCTGGGAGGGTTTTAAAAGATTTTAAACCACTCATCAATGGTAGCCAGCAAGTCTGCCCCTGCAGTGTGCCATACGTGTGCACCAAGTTCTCCATCCCCACTGGCAAAGGAAGGATGGATGCTCTGAACCAGGTTGGTGACATGTTCCCTTCCAGTTTAGTTTGTTCATTTGCATTAACCAGTGCAATTATTTGCTTTTCCCCAGAGTTCCTATTCACATCTGTAAGGACACATTAACCCCTGGCTTGCTGGAGCTCTGTAGAACCCCTTCCAGCACCAATCTTTGGAATAAATGCACTGTTGAGCACACTGCAGTGTGAAAACCCTACGCTCCCTGCAGGAGCTCTGGTCCTTCGGGCTGGCTGCTTCATGACACGAGGTTTGCAGCTTGAGCTGCCCCCTCACTCACTAGCAAGCTTTTCAGTTTGAGACAGCAGCCCAAATGGACCACAGGACATGGAGAGGACAGAGAGACAGAGGAGCCAGCGTAGGTAGGGCTCTTGTGCAGCGCCATTATGACAATGCAGAATCAAAGAAGAAAATAAACTGTTGGGAAAGGCACCAACATCACACCCTTGAAGCAACTCCCAAAGCCGCCCCCAGATCCCCTCCCATTTACTGGGATGTGGGGCGGTATACGGGCTGCGAGTGTGAAGGACCGGAACCTTCCCATGGTGCTGCCTCTGCCAGCTCAGATCAACAGCACCTTGTCTGAAGGAAACAGAAGGAGCCGAGTGCAGGGCGGACGCCCCTGCTAACACAGTGGGAACCTTTGGCAAAGCTTGCATGAGCTCTTTTGTGGTGTGGCTTGGTTTTGAGCCAAGCACCCCATGGAATGGAATACCCCTGCACGGCCCAGGTGAGTGCTGAGCCCACGGGGACATTTCCCATCAGTTGTGCAGTGCAGTGGGGGAGGTGGTGGCAGGGGGTGCAGCAAGAGAAGAGGCAGATGTTTCCAGGTGTGGATGGCAAGGCTAAGGACTGTACTGTCGGTTCGGTGGGTGGGTCTCATGGCTGTTAGTAGAGCTGGAGCTGGAGCTTCATCCTCAGTGCTTGGCCCAGCTCCCCTGCTAAGTAGTTGAGGTCATTCTTGGCCTCTAGTTTCTGCAGTTCCCTCTTGCGGTACAGGGGCACGCTCATGATTTCCAGCAGGTAGGTGCCTGGCACTATTTTCTTGCGGCCAAGGTGCAGGAAGCTGAGCCCTTCTTTTTGGTGGATGCGGAAGTAGCCATCCTCATTCCCATGGGAGATGAGGTACCGCACGCGGTTCTCCAGGGGCTCCACAGCTGGCAGAAGCTCCAGGATGTGCTCGTTGTGTGCCAGGTCAGAGAGGTTCAGCATCATGGACAGAGGAGTCTCCACATCCATGCTGGCCAAATTCACATTGTGATCCTAGGGAAGGAGCCAGGTGTGTTACTTACAGATGCCAAGAAAAAGGTGATGGCCTGATATGAGAAGAGTTGATTTAGGGGATTCTGCCTCACGTGACCTCCTAAGGCAGCTCTGAGGAATGGGTGCCACTTCTATGGTCCTCCAAGTGTTTCTTTGTGCCCTGTTTCCATCCTTGAGATGGAACCAGCATGTCCACAGCCCTCATCTTCAGTGAAAAGCACCAAGAAATTCTTGGGCATTTTGCTCAAGGCCTGAAGAGCCTCCCAGACCTACCTGTTCTGAGTAGGTCTGTGAACTTGGAAAGCCTTTTAAAGAGGTCAAAACTTCCTCTTTCAAGGAAGAACCTGTAGGGAGACTGACAGTCTGGAGCCTGATAGCCTTCTATGGCACTGTGGGACCTGTTACCCCAATTGCATCCCTTGCCAGGAAACATGGCCAGACCACAGAAGTGTGTGTCACTTAAGTACAGAGTGGATCTGCCTGGATTGAGACAACCCCATGGGAATGGACATGCTGTATGGGTTCCACTCCAGGCAGCCACCCCCAAGTGACTCAGTTCTTATCTTGCTCCACCTCATCTGGGATGTCATGAACTTCTTACCTTGTGCCTCTCGGTGCCATTGACACTGCGTCGCTGTCGACCTCTCTTGGGATAGCCATTTATCTTGCACTCATAGCAGGTTTCAGGGGAGAGCAGATTGTCTTCATCCTCTTCTTGAGGGGCAGGAAGGTAGGCCCCCTTCCCAAAACCCAAGCCAGAAATACAATGTCTGGTGGCAGAAAAGCAGAGAGTTCCATCTCAGATTCATGCTTTGAGAAGGAAAAATTTGCATTGCACTCATGCGTTCCTCATGTGGCACCCAGACACAAAGGGAAGATCACGCCTTTCATGGATTGTGCAGAATGTGGACCTGCCTGGGGGAGATATCAGGCCACATCTTTTTTAATAAGGTTTAATCTGTTTGAATCTGTGCTGCATCTGCTTCACTGATAGTAACTGCACTAACTAGTGTGCTGGAAGAGGATATGGGATTTGGAAGAGGACATGGGAAGAGGATATGGGCATTAGCAAGGGGATTCTGTGAGGTGACAGCAACAGTCTGGCAATGGAGAAGCCAAGGGCTCATGGGAATAGGAGCTCACTGGCTCCCAGGGCTCTCCCAGATGGTTCTGGTGACTCTGGCAGGCAGTAGAGGTGTGGTGATAGAGGATGCCCAGGGACAGCATGCACAGAACAACCTGCAACATTCCCTGGCATTGTACAGTGGACACCACAGAATACACAAATATACACTGTGCAGCTCATGGCCACCTTGGTTGTCATTCTCAGGGGCCTGAGCTACAAACTGTGGTGGAGCTGGGGCACCATCACCTGGTACCTGGTTACCTACATACTCTGCGCAGAGCAGCAGGCACTTCTTAAAAGTGTCTTGGAGCACAGGAGAGGAGTGTGAGATTGCTTTCTGGCAGTAGAGAGCACTCAAGCACTTTGCTTCACAAAGTCGAGGTGAAGCACAAGCCAGGTTGGAAACAGCACCTGATACACAGCTGCACTTCAGCATCCACAGTGCTGAGAGATGATCACTTACAGACAAGGTGAGGGTGGGGCAGTGAGTGAAACTGCATAGGGTCCCTGCCAGGAAGCACTTCCAGGCTCTGGTTTCACCTAAGTCTAAAAGCATCCATGATACAGAAATACATGGCTCCAGAAGCAGGCTGGAGATGAGCTGGGGTGAGAACCAGCTTCCAGTCCTGCTGGTCAAACTGGGCCGTGGGGGGCAAGTCTCAGTCTCTTAATGACACTCTAGATGCATTTCAAATGTGCTTATCCAGGTATACCTCAAAGAATAAAAGGTATACCTCTAAGAAATCCCTACAGCAGAGACTTGGCTCTTACCCTTGTCCTGCTCGGAAGTAGCCTCCAGGACAGCCACAGAGGTAACCTCCATCTGTGTTGGAGCAGCCATAACTACAGGGGCTGCCGCCAGCTGAGCATTCATCCACATCCTGGCACCCCCCAAAGGCCTGGTCAAAGTCAAAGCCAGACGGACAGACGCACTTGAAACTTCCCAGAGTGTTGTAGCAGGAGGCAGAGCCACATGCAGTTGGGCTGGAGCACTCGTTTTCATCTGCACCAGAGACAGCAAACTGGTTAGAAACTTAGTGGGCAAAGGTTTCTGAGGCAGGGCAGGAAGCACAGCGATGGCTTTGCAGATGTGAACCCAGAAATCAGTGTCAGCAATGGTCAGGGTGGCTGCAGAGGGACTCAGGGCCCAGCTGCCATCTATCCCTCAGCCCTCAGCCCATGATATAAGGGTCCCTGTCCCACACTTACCCACACACTGATTCCACTGATAGTGCTGCACGTAGCCCTGCGGGCAGCCACATCTGTAGCCTCCAAGCACATTCTGGCAGCCATGCTGGCACCGGTGGTTTCCGTCACACTCATCTACATCTGCAGGAATGTAACACAGGGGGTGGTGAGACAACTCCTCCCTGTTCTGTGGGCAGCAATAGGTGCACAGGGACCACACGTGTACAGAGTACAAGCTTGGGAGCCAGTACCCATCAGGGTGCTCATGTAGGTGAATGGTTCTGCCTTATTATTGCCCACTCCTTTCCCATTCTTGGCTGCTATGATTGCAGTACCAAGACCTACTTGTCCAAGAGCAAGTCTGTCTCCAGGCAGATCAGGGCAGTGTGATGCTGTGAGTCAACCAGGAGCTCTTCCACATCAAACACATTTCTGTCAAAGCCCCTGGGAGAAAGACCTACCTTCACAGTTGACACCAGAGCTGTCCAGGGAGAATCCCTTCTGACATTCACAGTTGTAGCTGCCTGGTGTGTTCAGACACTGCCCTTTGGCTCCACACAGAGAGGGCTGAGCTGTGCACTCATTATTGTCTGCAAAACATTAACATTGTAAGTCCAAGCCCAAGGGGAGCGCACTTTGAGTACAGCTCCCTGGCAGTGGTAACAGAATGAAACATCAGATGCTGACTGCAGAGAGGTCAGCAGCAGCTCTCTGCAGAGCTGCAGTATTCCACAGCCAAAGCTGCAGGATTTGGAGAGACTGCAGAGGGCCTGAAGCTAACCCCCCCCCCAGGACACTCTCAGCACGCACAGCAACCAATGCCTCTACTCACCAATGCAGGATGAGTGATGCTGAGTGAAGCCTGGAGGGCATTTGCAGTTGAATCCTCCAATAACGTTCACACACAGGAACTGGCAGTTGTGCTGCTTGGTGGAACATTCATCCAAGTCTAAAGCAACAAGCACAAGAACACATGTCTCAGTTTCTCTTACTGAGATAGCTTATCTCTGTGGTCTGAGTTGATGGCAGCTGTACACATGGTGAAACAGCTGTACTGAAAAGATCAGGACCTGGCATGGCCTAACCTCAGGAACATCACACACAAAGCTCCTGCATGAGAATCACATGTCCAGTCAGCCTTTCCCCCTCTGATTACATACCAACACATAGGGAAAACACAATTTTTTTTCTCAGCCTCTCCAGTAAGCCACAAATCACAGCCCTCCCAGATTCCTAGATCACTTCTGCAGCCAGAGATGAGGCAGGTTCTCTGCTGCTTCCTTCTCCTGGGGAAATACCTTTGCAAATCTTCCCATCTTCTTGCAGAACATATCCTCTGGGGCACGAGCACTGGTAGCTGCCCTCTGTGTTCTTGCAGATGAAGTTACATGGTTTAGGGGACTGGTTACATTCATCCAGATCTGGAGTTGAGAGACATGGGACAAAGCGTTCATGGGCTGTGCTGCTGGATGGGGCCCCATGTCACACTTGACCATTCAGGCTATCCTTAATGCAGATGATCCTGGGTTTCATGGCTCAACAAAACTAAGCAGTCATATGGCCACATGGGTCCTAACACTCCCTGCCCCAAACAAATCTATTTTTTCCACTAGGAGATCTAGAAGACCTCCTAAGGAAAAGAGCGTAATCATCTTCCTGCTCAGACATGGGATGTGATGTGAGAGGAGGATCTGCCAACCTCCCCAGCTCACTCCTGGCTGAAGAGATGTATGGAAGCTCCTCCCAGGTACCAGGAACAGCCCTGTATTTCTTGGGACTGTGTCACCTTGGCTGAGCAATGGGCTCTGAAAATGCCCTTAACTTTTGAACCAGGCCAGAGGGCACACACCTGGAGAAATCATAAACGTTTAGAGAGAAATCCTGGCTTGGTGCTCAAGGTCACAGCTGCCCTCCTGGGCACAGAGCTTGGTTTCTGGGATCTAAGACCTCTCTTCCATTCTGTGTCCAGGACCTGTCTGCTGGCACAGTACTCAACACCATCTCAGTACTGGATGTGTGGCACCTCTTCATCTCCTTCCATACTTTCCCAAACGCTTGCAGCTGTGATTCCAGGAGTGGATTTTATGGCAGCACCTGAGTGGCACTCGGGCTGGCTAGGGCCTGCAGCAAAACGTGTGGCTGCTCACAGATTGTCAACTCTGGATCATGTTCCCTATCTGTCTCTGAGGTCAGAGGGACAACACAAGGACTTTGGGTTTTGGGGTTCTGAGGATGCAGGGATGACTTTGATGCACTGTCACGTAAGAGGTAGGTCACACAGGACCATATGGACAGAGGTGGAAACCAAGATCTGGGGAAGGAGGGAGAATATAGGACCCCCTCTTTGCATGCTGAAAAGTCAGACAGATGGAGGCCTGCCAAGGCCAAGGGCTGTACAGAGAAATGGGTTTCCTTATCCCAACTCACCTACGCAGGCTGTGCCTGTGATATCTGCTGTGTAGCCCAGCCTGCAGTGGCAGCGGAAGGAGCCAATGCTGTTGATGCACTGTCCATTCTTGCAGAGGTTGGGAAGTACCTTGCACTCATCGATGTCTGCAGGAGAGAGGGAAGGAACTGTTAATGCCAGTGCTGCCTCTATCCCCATATCCTACGACTGGATTCTGCTGGGGCAACCCAGGATTGATCTGAGGTCACGTGCAGGGAGCTGTAAGATATTGTTGCAGAGGCTTCTTGTCTGCTCCAGGGACTGTGCAGACCTGCCCCAGATAGTTCCCAGTGCAGTTCTGCTTGTACCACATTTCTGCTTTCTCCCCTCTCTGCACTAAAGGTGATTTGAGCCCCAGCTCACCTCTCCCATCAGTGGAGTACCCTGGACCATGAGGACACATTTTCTTGTACTGTGCAGTCCCAAGTAGGGGGCAGAGCTCACACTGGGGTCCCCAACTGCGCCCACTGTTGCAGCAGCACTCAGATTTGGTGACCAGGTTGCGGTTGGTGGAAGACATCTGGCACATGGTTTGCAGTACTTCAGTGAAGCAGAAGCCCTGGCGGGTGTCTGAATAGAGAGGGTGGGAAGACAAGTTCGGGATGTGAGACTGTGCCAGCAGCAATGATAACTGAGTAAGCTGTCCAGACTGTGCAAGTTCCAGCACAAAGGCTATTCTGGTTTGGGTAATACAGAAGACAAAGGTGATTCCACAAGAAGCATCTCCCTGCAGCTTGGGTGCTAGGTCTCCAGGCTAGTCCCTGTCTCTAGCCTTTGTCCTTCCATGTCTCTAGCCATGTGTCCTTCCATAGGCTTTGCCATCTCTTTTACTCAGAAACATTCCCTGGCACTGCTTGAATATACATCAGAAGAACTGTGACCTGTGCCACGGGTGACAGCTCCCACTTACTGAAATGCATAAAGTCCTGGTTTTCAATGAGGATATGTAGCTCACATGGGATACTTCTGTCCAACAGGTGAATCCTTTTTGTTCCTGTCCTGAGCCCCAGTTCTGGCCCACTCCCTTCTCACTGAACCTGCCAGATCCTGGGGGTCTCCTTGGAGCTGCCCTGGCAGCTCCCAGCTCTCCTGGCACAGCAGTGGCTGGGCCAGGGCTCAGTGGCACAATGCACTCGAGGTGCACCTTGCCTCTGTGGGCAAAACTCAACATGGTTAAGTATGGACAGCAAACTGTCCATGAAATAAATCTTAGCAGCAACCTTGTCTGCACTTTTCTTCTGTCCCCACAGCTCACTGAACTTGTGGTTCACCGTTTTTAAATCTTACTTTGGGCAAATTCAATTCAGAAACCCTGAGGCACCTGAAAAGCACCACGTGTCACTAACTAGAGGCTGATCAAGACCATGGTAATTACCAATACACTCTGTGCCAGAGGGACTGACTTCAAAACCTTCATTGCAATCGCAGCGGTAACTTCCCACTGTGTTGATGCAGCGGCCATTGGGGCAGATTCCAGGCTTGGTGCGGCACTCATTCTCATCTAGGAAAGAAGTCACAAAGAACTGCGGTGACAAATTTCAGCTTTCTGTGAGTTTCTATGCTACCACTCAACTTGAAACAAGTCCACACAGCCCTTTGAGGTACACTCCCACATCCTTGGACAGCTGAGAAACATACCCATGTTCCTGGACCTCCCTTAAAGTGCCCAACTTCCATGCTCTGCACATTCTCCACCTGCAAGTGGCTGAGCTGCCAGAGTGGGAGTGGAGCTGGGCCTGCTCTGCATTCCTCCTGTCCCTACCACTGCGCAGATGTGCATGGGCCAGCACTTCTGAAAGCAGCACAGCGCAAAGAGGCTTGACACAGACATGGAAAAATTCAAGAAAAGCAACAAAAGGTGTAATGCTGAGTCATCCTGGGCTTGATATGGGTTTACAGATGAGCAGAGACTGTGGGTATGCAGGCATCTAATAGGACTGGAAGGTGTGATACATGGGAAGTCCCAGGAAGGACTTGTTTGACAGGACATGAGCAAAAGCTACATGTCTGCATACAGGTCCAGCTCCACTGAGAAACTCTCCCAGCCCAGCCCTTGGTACCTGTGCAGCCCTCTCCATCAGGTCTGCGCTGCATTCCTGGTGGGCAGATGCACATGAAGGTGCCAATGAGATTCTTGCACAGCATTCCTCGAGACTCGCAGTCGTGCAGACCCTCTGCACACTCATCCAGATCTGCAACCAAAAGTTTGGTGAGACCATCCTGCCAGCTTGCACCACTGTGAGAACAGCTAAGTGGCGTTCAAAGCTACACTGCTCTGCCAATCCCTGCTGCCTTGGCCAAAGCTGGCTGGCACACAGCAGACACCAGTGCAGATGCAAGAGCCCAAGGACAGCAGTCCAGATGTCCTGCCTTCTGTCCAGCACCAGAGACAGACAAGAGTCAGGGATCTGGACAGAGGGTGGGAGATCCCCAGATGGCTGCAGAAGGAGGATTTTACCTCTGCACATTCTTCTGTCATCTCGGAGGGCATATCCAGATGGACATGTGCACTCATAGGAGCCAAAGGTGTTGATGCAGCGGAATGCACAAAGCAAAGGATTCGATGCACACTCATTAATATCTAGAAGGCAGAAAAGAGGAGAGAGTTTGACTTTGCACTCCGAGCAGGATCAGCTGACAGTAATGTCAGTAAACCTGCCCAGACTTCCCTTCTGCACATTCATCTCATGACAACTTTCTGTGCTTCACCAAGTCTTCCTGTCACAGTCTGCAGTTTTAAAGGGGTACACAGCAGGTGACTGAGGCCCTCTGATGGGGACAGGATCCTGGATCCTTGGTGAGGCAGCTGCTGCCCTCATGTTGGCCTCCAGCACTCACCCTGAGCTCTAACCTCAGAGGAAGCCAAAGGGGACCTGACCTGACTGCAGCTCACTCAGCCAGGCAGTGAACCAACTGGGGGCATGCACACGGCCTGGATGTGGCTGCGGTTTTCTGGGACAATAGTCCAATTTTTGTGCAAGTGCCTATGGAGGCAGGGGGATGAAGGGCACTGGTGGGAACCAAGAGAGCAGGAGAGTGGCAGGCAGGAAGGGATTTCCTTGGTTTCTCCCATCTGCTGCTCTGCAAGGTAGGGTGAAGAGGCAGCCCCACAGCAGCCTTACCTTCACATGTCATCATGGGCCCTGGCTCAAAGCCCTCATCACAGGCACATTCGAAGCCTCCCACCACGTTGGTGCAGGTACCATTCCCACAGGGGTTGCCGATGGAGCATTCATCTGTATCTGGAGGAAGGTAGGACCAGGTTAGATAGATAATTTATACAGGAAAGATGTAAGCTGGTAACTTCTTGCAGCCAAGCATTCACACAGGCTCAGCAAAACCAGTAGCCAGAGTTAAAAAAGAAAGGGGCAGGGTAGAAGTGCATTCAAAAGTCCTTCTTTCCACACACACACTCACGTGCTTGCTCATAGCTGCTGACATGAGGAAGACAAACACTCAGGCCCTTACCCACACAGTTGACTCCTGTGTAGTCGAGGTTGTACCCAAAGGGGCACTCACAGCGGAAGGAGCCATCAGTATTAATGCAGGCCCCGTTGATGCAGACACCCAGGTTCTCTGAGCATTCATTCACATCTAGAGCAGTAACCAAGGCAAGGTTAAATCACGTGGGAGTGTGCGGCCAGAAACACCCCTGTCCTCTCAGAGCTGGCCTGGAAATCCCAGCCTCCTGCCAGAGCTGGGGACTGCACAAGTGAGCAGAAAGCCTGAGCTCAGGAGGGACTGCACATCCCCCCCTTACTACCACTGGGATTCAGTCCTTCTCTCATGATAGCCAAGGTATGGTTGCTTCTGGACTGACACCCCTCACCCCCACAGGACACACTGCTTGTCCCTGGACCACAACTTACCTTCACGGGTGTCACCCGGACCTGGGATGGCTCCGTGGCCATATGGACACAGCTCCTGGAAGGCAACTGGAAGAAAGCAGAAAAGTGAGCTGGGCTTAGACATGAACCCATTCTCAGATGCCAAAATCTGCTTTTGCTTCTTCTAGGGCATGACTGAAAGCTTGGCAGCTCACTGCACAAATGAGTCCATAAAATTCCAGCTCATTGGGAAACATCTACGCCTGCCTTGGATCCGGAGGCACTGAGATGCTTTTGTTTTATCTAAAGCCACACTGAGAATTTAGAGCATATCCAAAACAGAACTAAGTGATCCATTTCCCAAGAACCCGACTGTAGTTGCTTTAGACCTAGAGAAAACTGCAACCTGGTCAGAGTGATGAGGTTGCAGGACAATTCTCCCCTTACAGAGGAGCCTCTTTGGCTGGACAGCTCGCACAGCTACACGTCTGGATCAACCTGCACACCTTCCCTGTGCTGCTCATGTTGGAGGCCATCTCTCCTAGGGCCCAGCCCACCTACCATTTCCTTCTTGTGGGCACAGCTCACATGGGTCTCCCCAGCCTTCTCCTGGCATCTTGCTGCAGCAGCACCGAGCCTTGGTGGTGTTGAAGGCCTTGGGGACAGAGCACTTCCCGTTGTCAAAGCGAGTGAAGCAGAAGCTCTGGCGAGTATCTGTAGGAGAACAGGGAAATGCACAGAGCATTGCAGTCATCCAACGGTGATGCTGTTCTCCTCTCCCCATTATAGCCCCTTCAGCATCAGGATGGGTCTTCTTCAGGATGCTGATGTTCTGGATGGCTCTGCAGGCAGGCAGTGCTGCCCACCCACCCCTGAATTTTGGCTCAGAGACACAAAGTTGTCCTGCAGCAAACCAGGATATCTTAATATCCAACCCCACTCCTACTGATCTTGAGAACACTTCTAAGGAGTCACAGCAGACAGCTGTGCCAGCTTCTGCTTCCATCAACGGTGTTTGTGTTTGCCATGTCCTGCACTTCCCCATCATCCTGTGGGCAGAGCTGCACTCACCAAAGCATCGCCGGCCATTGTCAGACAGCACAAAGCCTGGGGGGCAGACACACTGGAAGCTGCCCGGAGTATTGGTGCATGTCCCGAAGAGGCAGATGTTGGGCTCCTCTTCACATTCGTTGATATCTGGAATCATTGCAGATGTATTATTTACAGAGCAGTCAAAGGTCACTCCTTTTTTCATGGCATTAAAACCAGGTGAAGTCGTGATCTCTGGGGAACTCTGCTGCCTGCAGGTCACCACATTTATTGGATACAGAGACTCCAGCCCTAACCATGAACACACATTCAGGGCAAATGGGACAATGAAGTGGTCAGGGTACAACAAAAACACCGACCCTCCTTTGTCCTGGGAACAGCTTGGCTGTGCTCTGTGCCCGGTTATTTCAAGACAGTATTTGGGGGTGGTGTAACCTAACCCACCCAGGAAGAATACAGCTGCTATGGAACCCACCCAAGTTGGTCACATGCTGTGCTGGAAATGGAGGAGACAGAGAGGCAACATTACCAATGCAATTGTCATTCTGCACTTCATACCCAGGGGGGCAAATACAACGGAAGGAGCCCTCCAGGTTCTGGCAAGTGCCTGGGGAGCAGGTCCCAGGCAGGCTCACACACTCATTGATATCTGCAGAGGAGGGGAAATAAGCAGTGCATCAGTGCTCAGCTCTGATAACCCAGTTGCAGGGTGCCTTTCTGCAGGCAGGCCCTCACCCAGCAGCTGCACACTGCTTTGCTCTAAAGACACAAAGAAAGCATTTTCCAGACGTGCACCTTGGCAGTGCAGGCTCAGCTCTGCAGGACAATGTGCTGCAGGTGGCAGTGTGACAGACACAGGTAACTTGGGCACAATATGCTTGTCTGACCCTGCAGCCTCAGGGGCTGCACAACAGCACTGGCAACAACTCCAGCAGAGCCAGTCCTGACCATAAGGTAGTTCCCAAGGCATCGCAGGTACAATTCTGGATGCTTCAGGAGGATGGACAAGGCAATGTTCGCCCTTGCTGCCTGTAGGTCTCAGTTGGCATTGCTTGACCAGAGATACAGGCACAGTGGGCCCAGTTTCTACGGGCAGTAAAATGATAGTGCTTTGGCTTGATTGGACCTGGGGTCTTGTGAGTGGTTCTGGACAGTCTATTGCCTCCTATGGGAATCCCTTGGAGTAGACGACCTCAAGTCCATGTCTCTCAGCACTGCCCAGTGGCAGCCATGCCAACACACAGCTCAACTCCCTGGGAAGGAAACTCACCTACACAGTTCTTCCCATCGGGAGTCCGGTCGTAGCCCTCTTGGCACAGGCACTGGAAGGAGCCGATGCTGTTGATGCATTGGCCATTCCGACACACCTGTCCCACCATGGATGAGCACTCATCAATGTCTGTGGGAGGGAAATGACGAGCACAGGAAGAAATACACACAGCACGTGAGTGTCAGCGTGCCACCACAGACATCCCACAGCCCTGCCTGGTCACATGTACAACCACCACTGCAGTCACAGCCTGGTGAGATCCAGCAGTTACTCCTGTAACTGCTACAGACACACAGAACTGAATTCCTGTATGCCACTGCAGGACACACAGGGAACGCCGCACCAATCTGTCATCCGTGTGCAACTCACCCATGCAGTCATTATTGTGTGTTAGCTCAAAGCCAGGGAAGCAGAGGCAGTTGTAGGACCCAACCGTGTTCTTGCAGGTCCCATTTCCACAGGGCTGTCGGTCACATTCATCAATATCTGCAGGGAAAAAGACACTGCTGACTGAAAGGCTGAGAGCCGCTGTCTTGGAGGGGAGGGCAGAGAGGGCACAGCCAGATGCAGTGTCACTGTGGTTTTGCAGCCTGGCAGTATGAGGACACGGTGGCCCTGCCCTTGGCTGTCCATGGCACTACCCAGCAGGTGCTGGAGAAAGCTCACGTCCATCGTGAAATGTGATTCGTTCAAAAGGGCAGCACAGAACTGGGGTGGCCACACTGACCCATGCACATGGTCTGCTCCACGGTGGCCTTGAAGCCGTTGTGACAGATGCAGATGTAGCTGCCCTCAGTGTCAACGCAGTCCCCATGGCTGCAGACATTGGGGATTTCCTGGCATTCGTTGCGACCTGCGACAAAGCACAGCGGGTGCTGGTGAGCAGAAGGGATGGATCAAAAGGAAAAAGCCAAGGTGCTGCCCTTCTGCAGGTACTACTGAGTCTGTGAGCAAAAGCACAGCAGGACAAAGCTGCAGGTTTCTGAGAGATGGCTTCACTGAGAACAAGCAAGACAATGTTCTGATCTGCAATCTCTAAAAAAGGATTTCAGTGAGTCACTGAATGAAATCTGCTCTGCTATTTCTGCATCCTCTGGGCCACATTAGGACTAAAAAGAAGAGCAGATAATAGACAGAAGGATCTGGTCTTCTGCTGGGTGATAGACACCTGCATTACCAGAGACCTTTCCTCATCCCTCAGGGGCCTACAGTCCCTAAGAGCTATTTGTAAGTGGAGGTATCTCACAGTCACAGTGTGGGCAGGTTGTAGTTCCCAGATCTGACAAAAGACCAGGAAGGAGTGCAAGGGAATGGTGCATCCCTCGTCCCATCCTTCCCTGAGCCCACCCCAGTGCTCTGCAGAGCCAACCAAAGGCCCAGCAGTGCCAGCACTCCCACACTCATCTCTGAAGCAGGCAGCAAGCAGCTCCCATCTTACCCACGCAGGCTCCGCTAGGCGACAGCTTGTATCCAGTCGAGCATTCGCACCTGTAGCTGCCTGGGATGTTGATGCAGTCAGCATTGCGCTGGCAGAGGTTCTCTCCGCTGCTGCATTCATCAATGTCTGCGGGAGATGCACATACGGACAGTTGGGGCATCATCCTGCTGGGGCTGGAGAGGCCCAGTGGAGTCACCTGAATTTTAACCCTTGGTTTGCTTCAACCAGAGTCTTTTTTTTTTTTTTTCTTCAATAATAAAATGCATTTTAGGTGCAACTCAAATCTTTTAAACGCTTTTAAACCTAACAATTCATGCCAAGGGACAAAGGAGGAGAAACAGAGACATTAATTCATGCACATCAGCAATTTCTGTCCAACCATTAGCATGGAAAATTAAAATTATTTCAAGAGAAATAATGGCTGAGAACATGCAGATTCTGTTCCATCTCTGCTGACTGCCCTGACTATGATGCACCATGAGTGAAGGAGAGAAAGCTGCTACACTGCAGCCCCTTCTGCCTCCCAGCCCTCCCCTGGCAGCAGTCCTGGCACCATTACCTTCACAGATGAGCAGTATGTTGTTGTAGCTGAATCCAATGGGGCACTCGCACCGGAAGCTGCCAATTTGGTTGATGCAGACACCATTGGTACAGATAGCAGGGATCTCGCTGCACTCGTCAATATCTGCACACAGACAACATCTGTCACCATCCCAAGGAAGGCAGAAAGGAGGAAAGCACCCCTCATTACTGGAATACCATTGCCCTTGTTTATTTTAGAAAGAAGATGAGCAGGAAGGAGCCAGCAAGCAAACAGCAGAACAACTCCTGCAGGGCCGATATTGGGTTGTGCAGACAGCACCGGGCTGTGACCATTCTGCAGAGCTCTGTGCACACAGCAAAGCCACACGAGACTCCATGTCACAGGAGATGCAGGATTGCTGGCAAAGCCTGTATGGCACGTGTTAGAAAGGAGCCTGCCCAGGACATGCGCTTTGCTTTGTCTGAGTGTACCTCTGTGGTAATGAGGACATTAGCTCAGGGTCAGGGACCAGGCTGCAAATGGGGAGCTAAGGAGAGCAATGAAGCACTGAGCTGGCTCAGGGGTCCCTGACTCTGACACTGTGATCAGCACAATCCACCAGCAGCCCCATCGTTCCACACACGTGGCTGACACACTCTGTAGCACAGCTCACATCTTTGCTTCCTGGGGATGGAAGGTGAACTCGTTTTCTCCCTCTTCATTCTCCTGTGTTTAGGTTGGCACTGCCACAACCAGGTGAAGCAATGATGAACTAATCTGCTGTCTCAGAAATGCCCAGCAAACCCATCTTTCATGATTGCAAAACATCTGTAGACTCCTCAACATCTGCAGACTCCACAAACACTGGGACTCTCACCAGCACCTCTGGCTTTCCATCTACTGAAACACCTGAAAGTTCAGCTCTCAGCACTCTGAGGCTGTCAGGTCTGTGCTGCTGGCAGCATGAGCAACAGGTGAATTCAGGGTCTACCTGGCCACTGCCTGTGGTCACTGACCATCTGTCTCTCCAGGTGGAATAGAGACCAACAGACATGTGCAAATGTGGGAAGCTCTGAGCAAACTGGAAACCTGGGAGAAAGGTCTGAAGCCAATTATATTTGTCACTCTTTTCCTTGCGTTTTCTCTGCTCAGGTCTTAATTTGCTGAGGGAAGGGAAGCAAACAAGCTCACAGGCAGTGTGGTACTGCAGGGGGTGGGGCTGTGGGGCTGGCAGTACTCACCAATGGGCTTCCCTGTGTGGATGTCGATGATAAAGCCAGGGGCCTGGTTCCCACACAGGATTTGGTACTCGGCTGGAAGGGGAATATCACAGTCATTGCCATGCCTGGTGTGCAGGCAGTGAGGAACAAAAAGCCCAAATATGGCTGAGAGGATACAGAGAGCAGGGGGACCCGCACAGTGCTCAGCCAGGAACCACAGGGCTGGCATATGAGTACACCAAGCACGTGTATGGCTCAGGGTAAAGGCCACAAGCCACTGCATGCCCCCACACCTCCTCAGCAGATCCACAAACCTCCCCCCTCTGCAGACATCAATTTGGTCACCTGCATCCCTCCAGCATGCAGAGCTGCCTGTCTGACATTGTGCACATCTGCAAGAACTGCCTGCCAGCCCTTCTCCCCAACTATTTTGTTACTCCCACTGTGCCCACATCCCAAATTGCTTGGGGGCAGCCATGGTCCCAATGTGCCTTTCCAGGAAGGTCGACTTACGGCTGGCTGGTGTAGGGCAGGGCTCGCACGGTTTGTTCCAGGCTTTGCCAATGTTGTAGGAGCAGCAGCACATCTTCTTGGTCATGTTGAAGGAGAGCTCGTTCTCACACGTGTCATTATAGTTGCGATAGCACACGCTCTTCCTCATGTCTGCAAAGGGAGCCCAGACACTGACTTGTGCCTCCTGAGCCCCAGCTGTGCTTCCAGCACTTCCCGCTCCTTCCACGCAGACACAATGCCCACAGTGTGCTGCCCACCATACACCCATGAGCAGTGCACAGCCAGTGTACTGGCACAGCCCTTCCCAGAGACTCAGATGATGCCATACCCATGCAGTTGTTTCCTCCATTGACTTGCATGTACTCGGGGGGGCACACGCAGGTGTAGTTGCCGAGGGTGTTGTAACAGGTTCCAGGGCCACAGATCCCAATGTGAGCAGAGCACTCATCAATATCTGCCAAAAAGAGGAGTCTGAAGGTTAAATTACTGAGCACAGGTAGTGACAGGCATGACACAGAGTGGAGGGTGGGCTGGGCACAAGATATGGGCAGGCCTGGGAGAGGGCTCATACAGCCTGGCATAGGGAAAGGAGATAGGGTTTGTGGTAAGGATGGAGAAAGAAGAGGTTCTGCCAACCACTCCTATATCATGAAGGAAAGGCCTCGCACAGACAGAACCACAACCCTGCACACACATTCACAATCATGATGTACACACCAGGCACACAGGCATGTAGGGCAAGGTGCAGTTACCTTCACAGATACGTGTGTCCTCATTGAGGTAGTAGCCAAGGGGGCATTCACACTGGAAGCTGCCAAAAGTGTTCACACAGTTGCCACCCTGGCAGAGACCTGGCAGCTCCTGGCACTCGTCGATATCTGTGGTGGGAAAGCAGGGGGTGTTCACCACCTGCAGCCCCAGCAGCACCCTCAGCGCAGGACCCCCAGTGTGCTGACCCACTGCCTGCACCCACTGCTGGCACCTAAGCAGCTCTGCCAGGTGTCTAGAGAATGCTTGAGGAAAACACACGTTGTTTGTCACTCAGTGGTTGGAGGTCAGAGGGCCCAGCAGTGCAGCAGACAGTGGGAAGGCTCTGGGCAGGCTTACCTTCCAGGATGACAGTGATGGGGTTGGGCCGGAAACCTTCTCCTCCCGGGCACAGGGTTTTGTACTCAGCTGTAGGAAAAGTCAGTCAGGAGATCCTGAGCCAAGTGAGCTCATGTGAATGAGGGCAGGGAGGGAAAAACAGAATTCCAGGAAAAATAGACCATGAACATGGTGACAGTGGTCCAGGCTGAGTGGCCTGACTCTCATCATACTGCAAGCCAGCTTAACTCTCTCCTTTTACCAGCTCACTCCTGAAAGGAGTTATTTCACATCCACTTCCCTCCCCCAGCCTATGGTGATGAGGAACAAAGGATACCAACTTGGACTTCCCATATACAACTTGCTGGTTTTCCCCATTCCACCTTCTCTCATTCCTGGTCCACCTATGCAGCCCTGCACAGCAGGGTAAGCCTCTCCTCCCTCAGCTTCCTTTGCTTTATTGTGATGGTCACAAATACCAGACTTGAGGCCCCTAAGAAACCATAAGGACCCAGCCCCTTCCTGTCTCCTCCCTCCTCTACTGCCCATTCAGCCCATACCCAATTTCATCCCAGATGCTTTCCCACTCACTCGTGTTGGCTGGAGGACAGAGCTCGCAGGGGTTGCCCCATGCACGACCCAGTGAGCAGCAGCAGGATGCCCGAGTGACACCAACTCCAATTTCTGCACTGCAGGAGATCCCCCCATCTCCACGATCCTGGGTGTCCAGGAAGCAGTTCCCGACACGGGTATCTGCACAAAGAAAGCACTATGTGAGCAAACCTGTCCAGCAAATAATTGTATGGGTGGGAGAAATAACATCTCTCCAATCAGGAGAGTACCCACACTGGTGAAACAAGGTGGGCCAAGCTTAACAGGAGGAAGATACTCTTCTTTTGCTGCAGTTAAGTCTATCTCTGGTAGTGGCCAGCTCTGGCCACGAGGGACCAACAAGGACACCGAACTCTTGGTTGGAAGGTGTGGTTACGGATCCCCACTCACCCACACAACCCACACCAGTGGGGTTCAACTCAAAGTCTTGTGGACAGTTGCACAGGTAGCTGCCAGGTGTGTTGACGCACAGGCCGTTGATACAGTTCACAGGGTCTGCACATTCATTGATGTCTGAAAAGATGGAAGGATGATAAGGACTGAAACAAATGATGAAAATGCCACAGAAACAACAGTCCCTACCCTAAGTTCTGTGTGCTGTGTACAGGCTGTGTTCCCACAGCCATTACATTTGCAAGGCTTGCAGAATATGCTTACAGAACAGCTCAATTGGAACAGACCTACAAAGATCATCAAGTCCAACAGCCTGGCCACTTGAAAGCTAACCAAAGGTCAAAGCAAATTAAAGAAGGCATTGTCTGAATGCTTCTTGATCACTGAACAGGCATGGGGCACAACTGCCTCTCTAGGAAGGCCGTTTCACTGTTTGACCACCTCCACAGTAAAGAAATTTTTCCTAATGCCCAGGCTGAATCTCCCCTGGTGCTACTTTGCACTGTTCCCACTTCTCCTGCTATCAGTTACCACCGAAAAGAGATCGGGATCTCGCTCTCTGCTTCCCCTCCTTAGGGAGTTGTAGAGAGCAGTGAGGTCACCTCTTAACTTCCTTTTCTCTAACCTTACAAACTTGAATGTCCTTAGCCCCTCCTCATAGAATAATGTCTTGCAGCCTTTTTACCAGCTCTTATGCCCTTCTCTGGATGCTTTTAAATATCCTAACATCCTTTTTACACTTTGCAGCCCCGAACTGCAAACAATATTCAAGACAAGGGTGTATGGTGCGTTGAGCCTCATCCCATGGACCCACAGAAGTCCTATACCTGTGCAGTTGCCTCCACTTCTGTCCAGTTCGTAGCCATCATCACAGGCACAACGGAACATGCCAGGCAGGTTCTGGCAGGTCCCAAAGACACAGATATTCTGGAAGGTGCATTCATCAATGTCTGAAAAAGAAGGAGAGCTGGGTACTCAGGATCTAGCAAAGTAAGGGACAGAAAAGGCTTCTCCTGCTCCCATTGAAAAGCATTCACAACCCAGCCACCCATATGGTTAACCCATGTCCTCATGATTGTTCTAGAGCCAAAGGATATCACCTCCTGAGTGAGCAGGAGCAGGCATGCTGTACGTGTGCCTTCTCCCCTAACTCTCATTTATTTGATTGCTCATATCTTGCATGGATCCTTGGCTTAGACCAGCTCTCTGCAGGCTGGGGACCAAATCCTCTAATTGAAAGAGCTGACAATTCTGCAGTGTTGGTCTCACATGGATCTGACAGCCTGCGGAGCAGCAGTCTGGTGTCAGAGCAGAGCCTGCAGTTCTGTACAGCCCACAAAGGTCTGCTCACTGGCAGTGTGGTACCCAGCACTGACTGACAGGTTTCTGACCATCTGCAATAACACAGGAGCCTTGCACTGCCAAACGATGGTGAGTTTTGCTTAGCAGTGGATCTGGTGGTTATAGTGCATTTGCAAGGAAGAGATCAAGGCCACAAAGGACCCTGCAACTCTTGAAGCAGCGAACAAAACTCTGGTTACTTACCCTGGCAGGCCTTGCTGTCTTCTGTGGGATTGAAGCCCATCTCACACTCGCAGCGGTAACCCCCAGGTGCATTGAGACACTGCCCATTCTCACACAGGTTCACATTGTCTGCACACTCATCCACATCTGGGGAGAGTCAGGTGTGAGACTGAATGGCATTAACCAAGAGATAGGACTTCCTCCACTTTGCCCAAGACATTCCCACAAGCTTGTTCCCTCCCCTCTGCTAGAAGGCTGCAAAGAAAAGGCACTGCAATATTTCTAATTGTCCTGAACTTCTCTGAACACCTGAGAAGAAGGTTAATCTCTCCCTAATGTACCTCAACAGTTATTCTGCAAGGCAGGCTGCTTTTAGGGGATATCTGGTTTGGGGAGCTGCCCACAGGCAGCCAGATGCCAAGAGAGGTTGGTAGTTAAGATGAGATGAGACAAGCAAGACAGTTAAGTCACATTCCTGCTGCTAAGTGGGTCTGTGGGCCTCACCTGAACAAGAGAAGCCATCTCCATTGAAGCCTTCTCGGCAGGCACAGCGGTAGGAGCCTGGTGTGTTGATGCAGTTGGCATTCAGGTTGCACTTGTGCTCTTCTGTTGCACACTCGTCCAAGTCTGGGCAGGGAGAAGCACCCCCTCAGTATTTTGCCTCTGGCCTTTCCTCTAGGCATGAAGAGCTCGTGTAGGGACTGCAGGGATGTGCTCCAGGTGGACACATAAGCGGCCCAGGAGGCTGCAGCCTCCAGGCTCTTAGAGCACCTGTGAGGCTCCATGGCCATTACACACTCCCCTGGCAGTTCCAACAAAGTCTGGCAGTGAGAAACACTCATGCACATGTATCCATATCCCTCATGCATCCCCAGTTCAGGCACACATACCATGCATACACCCGTGCATCCTTTTATACACACCCTACACTTAGATCCAGTAAATCCCTGCACTCAGGTACAAGCACCATACACACAGCACAACCCCACATACCTCCCACACCCACATATACCTGCACATTCTACACCACACACCAACACACCGCCATACAGCCATGGTACCAGTCACACACTCAACACACACCTCAACATCACCCACACACTCCGCATCCCTCAAATACATGCCCTCACTCCAACATTAATTGCCATGTCCTTCCCAGGTATAGTTGCAGAGCCTGACAGTGCCAACACCTGCAGACACTCTCCATCCCACACCTACAAAAATCAACATCTAGGGGGGTTCAAGAACATTGTAAGCACAAATGCCAACACAGCCCAACCCTCAGAGGTACCCACAGAGCACATCAACATCCTCTTCAAGGTTGAGAACTCACCATTGCACTTCAGCCCATCTCCAAGCCAGCCTGTGCGACACTTGCACTTGAAGCTCCCAGGCACGTTGATGCAGGAGGCATGCATGTCACAGTTGTGGGCCCCAATCTCACATTCATCAATGTCTGCAGAAAGGAAGGATATTAGACTATGACAGAGCTCAGCTCCCCAAAGACACAATGAGGGAGCCAGGTGACATCCTGCTAACTGCTCAAGACACTGATGGCTCCTGGGAGCCTGAACCCCAGGGAACGAGAAGCAGGTGATTTGTGAAACAGGCTGCCCTAGGGTCATATCCGTGAGCTGAAGAGCTGATCTATACTCCCCACTGGAATATAAAGATAAAAGGATCAACAGGTCCCTGATTCAGTTATAGACCAGGAAAGTGTTACCCTGTCTGAAATCTTCCTTGCCAATGTCTGCCTGCCCAGCAGGGGCTTCCAGCTCAAAGTACATTCCTGGGTGCCCACAGTAACCCCATCAGAGGGAAGACGTTCCCTCCATGGCAGCTGCTATGGGTGTTTGTGAGGGTTCCTACCAGCACTCCTGGCTCCAGGTCTGGCATGCTCTCACCTGTGCAGCCTGTGGTTCCCTTCTTGACAAAGTAGCCCAGCTGGCAGTGACAGATGAAGGAGCCCTTTGTGTTTTCACACTCGCCGTGCAGGCAGATGTTAGAGTTAAGATCACATTCATTCACATCTGCAGAAGAAGAAGGATTTACTTTGAGCACCACAATAACCATATTCTGACCCTTGGGCAAGCTTCTGCTGCCATCCTTCTCTCTCTGCAACAGCAGCCTACAGATCCAGTGCTGGCATATACCCAAGGCATAGCCCTGTCCTCACCGATGCAAGTTTTCATGTCCAGGGATGCCATGAAGCCATCAAAGCAGAGGCAGCGATACTCCCCAGGGATGTTTGTGCACTGTCCACCATCACAGATGTCTGGATTATCCTCACATTCATCAATATCTAGAAAAAAGGAGACTGCTGCTGAAGTATAGATGTTAGAGTGTGGGAAAGTAGGCTGTGGGAACAGCAGGGGCAGGAGGGAGTCACAGGTGGGGCTGTGTAACAAATCATGCAGTTACACGACTGGGGGTCCCAAAGTGAGGTGCAAAGCAAAGAGTAGTGCAGAGAAATCACCTCTCTGGAAGGTGACCCAAAAATGAGAACCTTTCACCCTGAATCCAGTGCTATGGGCAATGGACACAGAGAACCCCAGGACAGGATCTGTGAGAGCCAGGCTTACTGCTCACCTGCACATGATCTCTTGTCTGGCATCAGTGCGTAGCCTTCACTGCAGCTGCACTCATAGCTACCCTCCGAGTTGGAGCAGTGTGTGTCACAGCCACCATTGGTTATGGTGCACTCGTCAATATCTGGGGGAGAAAGGAGAGGTCAGAGTCTGCTTGAGTCACCATCCGGACTACATGCATTGCAGCAGAGCTGCTCAGACACAGTGCCAGTATGGAAAGAGAGAAAGTGGGTGAGGGGCCTTTGTGGTGGCCTTACTGAAGAGCTCCCCCATGACAGATGAAAGCATCACTGTCAACTCACAATAGTTGATTAGAACCCTTTGTGAAGAGCATTGGTCTGCCAGCAGCTCAGGCAAAAAGCTCACCCCTCATCCGGAGCTAAAAGGCACCCCACTGAGCACCACAGGAGGTACAAGGCCAGGAGCTCTGAGGTCTTGGCACAGCATTTGGCGAAGCAGAGCACTCACCGACACAGCCCTGTCTGTCTGGCGTGGCCTGGAAGCCCGAATCACAAGCACACTGGTAGGTGCCAATGACGTTGACGCAGCGTCCATTGCGACACAGGTTGTCACTGAGGGAGCATTCATTGATATCTGTGGTGGAAAGAACATTTTGAGCAGCCAGCCATCCTGATGCCACGTTGAGCATCATCTGGCACCCAGCTCTGGGTACTCGTAACTGCTGCTTCCAAACTTGGATCTGTCTTTGCTTTCAGACCTGAAACACTCCCACATACTTTCTGTCCTAAGATGAGAAAGCAGGCTGATCCCCAAGTCAGGATTGCAGATCCTAGGCTCAGCTCTGGGCTGGTATGATTTCACTCTTTCATTTTTTCATCCTTTCTGAGCCAGCAAATCCTCACAATTCACTGCCTTCTCCCATCATTACTTAGTATTGTTTATGATTCCCCAACACCTGAATCAGACTCCTTCCTGGTCATGCTAGAACCCAGCCTCAGTTCAGAGCGTCCTGGTCAAGTTCCTTTTGCTCACATGCCTTTTGCACAGCTTACAGGTTATGGCCATGCAAACAACCTAAAGAGAACTAAAACTGAATTTGGTGTTTAACACATAACAGCCCCTGACACCTCGTCACACTGGGTCTACATTTCAGAGATTACAAGGAACCATTCCTGCTTGAGGTGCAACCTGCTTGGGAGGTGAAGAGTTAGGATGTGGGTAGAGGTCATGGGGCTCCAGGTTTGGGAATGATATTTCATTTACTGGTAAAGACAGAGATATAGCAGTTAGAAGGAAACTCAGATTTTCCGTTGCCTTAGCATCACCCTATTACTCAGTCTTTAGTGAACAGCAGTTAGAATAAGAGACATCCTAAATGCAATGAATTTCCAGGAGTAACCTCAGCCCTTCCTGGTGGAATGTATTCTACTCATACAAGGGATTGGAAGGACATTCCCAGGCCGAGCTTGACACTCATTTCTCCCCACATCATTATCCTGACCAGACTCTGGTCGTAACATAGCTTTCCATTATCTTACCTATGCAAGTGTTCCCTTCCGAAGTCAGCTCGTGTCCCGGGGGGCAGATGCATTCAAAGCTGCCATCTGTGTTCGTGCAGATCCCACCTCGGCACAGCAGTGGGTCTCGCTCGCACTCATTGATATCTGCAGAGGGTGACATGAAAAGTGGCTGACAGAACCCTTCAGCTGGGCTTTTCAGATGATAGGGTGATGCTGGTGCCATGCAGCACAGCTTCACCACCAGAGATAGATCATAAAGCAGAGGCACATCTCCAAATTAACAGGACTTGGGTGTGAGCAGTGAACTTTAGGGTAATAGCAATTCTTGCATTGAGCTCAGCAAAATGTGAAGTGTGACATTAGAAGGAAATAGGAAATTAGCTTTGTGCAGATTAGCTAGCAAGGACTGGATGGAGAGCTCCTAGTTCCCATCCCACCACTCTCAGTTGATTTCCAAAAGTCCTGTCAACGTAGTGAGAGATCTCTGGAAAATTCATCACTGACAGAAGATCACCAGACAGACTTCATCGGCAACAGCCTTTGAGACAGCCCCAGTATCACACACGTGATCAGGAAATAGCTTGTCTGTACACATCTGAGAAAATTACACATGTACAAGGTGACTGAATTTACTAGAAACTGGAGAAATTCCTTAAACAGCTGAAACTGCTGTGATGTGATCCAGCCAAACTAAGACAAAACCTGGCTGCTGGCACTAAAAAAGAAAAAAAAATAAGACAGTAAAGTATATAAATGCATTAAGGAGGGAAAAAAAAAAAGGAAAAAACAACAAAGCAATGAACAGAAAAAAAGCAAACAAAACAAAGACCACAAAGAGAACGGTGCAATGGTGGTGGCTAGACACTAAAAACATGGGAGGGAGGGGGGAGGGAGGGAGGGAGGGAGGGAAGGAAGGAAGGAAGGAAGGAAGGAAGGAAGGAAGGAAGGAAGGAAGGAAGGGAAGGGAAGGGAAGGGAAGGGAAGGGAAGGGAAGGGAAGGGAAGGGAAGGGAAGGGAAGGGAAGGGAAGGGAAGGGAAGGGAAGAAAGTAAAAAGAAAGGAACACAATGCCTTTGTATAATAACATCAGAAATCTCATTACTGAAAGTCATCAGTGGGGACTGTGACCCACTCAGTAGCTCAGAAAAGTGGAAGAAAGGGGATCAGCCCGAGATGCTGCAATCTGGGCTATAAATTGTATGGAAAAGACAGGGATCCATTCCAATAGCAGAGCAATGAGACATATTAAAGAACCCAGGGAACTAAATAAGAAAAATAAATTGTATTGGATCATGTCACAGATTGATACGGTTTGAAATTCCATGCCAAAGCAGAAAAAGCACAATATTAAGACTAAGTTATCCAAACAAGTTAGTCTAGCTAGTCAGATAAAAGGACCATGGTATGCCAGGAGATGGAGCACAGCCACAGTCTGGCTGACTTGGTGGAGATGAATGGCCGATGATAAAGGATGACCAAAGGCACAAGTGCAGGGAAGTCTTAACAGTGATAACTGGAAATAGAGCGGGGTAGAAGAATGCTGCTGGTTTATCAGCAATTCTCATGAAGGACTTGGTATGTGCTACATGTGGGGACGGGGCAGTGAGGCTGTCAGTGCATTCCTCAAGGGATGAAGCTGCTGTGAAACTGCTGCAGATTCCAATCTCAAGGAAAGGTGTAGAAACAACAGCAATTGATTATGTATCACTGACAAGTGAGATCAGGTTAACAGTCATTTTGGAAAGATTCAACAGAAAGCAACTGCAGAAAAATTGGATGAAACAGCAAGATTCAGAGCTGGAAGAAACCCAAGTTATCAAATGAGTGATCTGTTGCTGAGTAATGTATGGCACTTAGGAGACATCTCCATGTTCTGATGCTAATGAAGGCATTTGATTTAATGGCACATGATTCTAAGACGTGCAGTGACAGAAGGAGGTGAAGCAGTGCTATAAAGATCAAAATTTGTCGTGTATGTATCATTTATGTCTATGGATAAATTTATATATAAGAATGGAGATAATAAGTCTACTAATTTCAGCAGTAATCTGATGTTAATATAGCTGACAGGAGCATTTATGAACTACATGTAAGTGGATTAAAATGAGCAGTGTAGCATTTGTGACAGCATTTAGGGCAGGTAAGTAACCCAGGTTAATCACAGGACAGCTGTGGTTGCACCACACAAGAAGATCTACAAGTTGAGAAACATTTTGCAGTGGAATATGAAAACAAAAGAGTTGAACATACCATATCACTCACACCTGAGATGGGTGTATGCTTAGGAGCGTGGATATGTAAACAATCAGTGGCAATAATTAATGGTCATGTAAGAAAAGGCTGAAAAGTAGTAGAAAGAGCTGAGTGGTCACACGGAGGGAAAAGCCAAATAAGTATGAAAATTGGAGCTCAAAGCCATTAAGTTCAAGCTACTGGCCTGGCAGAGCTCCACTGAGCATGAACTAATCCCCAAGCGTAAGGGCGGTATCCCCATATGATGGGAATGGAAACACCAGGCATGGACTCTGCTCTTGGATTAGTGCAGTGGTTCCGGACAAGATCAGAAGGCAGCTGATCAAATACCAATTAGATAAGAGGTTCAAAAATGGATGCTTAGGCACTCAAGCTGGCTTTCTGGCTCCCTGAGCTCCCGGTATGGGCTCACCTCTATGCTTCCACTGCTGAGGGAACTGTGGCCAAGACCACCATGGCAGGGCAGGACCAATGATGTCCCACTCCATGTCATGGCAAAGAAGAGCCATGGATGCTTCCCTGGGCCACACACTATTCCCAGCGGCCTGGTTGGCCCATCTTCATCCTCAGCTCAGAAGGCACCATCAGCCCAGCCTTTTGTCCAGCACGGACAAAAGTTCTGGCTTCCAGTTGAGAAGGTCCTGATAAATAGATGTCTCTGAGGGAAAGCTCCCAGTTGTGTCCCCTGTTTCTGTCAACTTCACTGTACTCTGTCCTTGCTCTCAGGGGTGCTACTGTTCCCTAGCAGGGTCAGCATCAGGACCATTGTTGATGCATTATTGACCCACAGAAGGTACAAGATCTGTCAGGAGGTAGAGGTTACATATTTGTATTTTTGCCTTCCTTCTTTGAGGGGCCCAGATCTCAAGCCAATGCTTGCTGGGGATGTGGCCTTTCCCTTTGCTTGCTTTAGCTCTTGAGAGGTGGTGCTGTGTCACAGACCCCTGACTTCAGTTTGCATATGCTTTGCTGTCATCCCAGGAACATCTGTGGTTCTCTCAGCTCACACACACAGACCTTTATCTCTCTCACTGGTGCTGCCCTTCAGCCCAGTTCTATCTTTGCAATCTAGGCAAGACAGAGAACTCAACTTGGCCAGGTATCACTTCAGCATGGGGACTCCTGTGATACCTCTAGAAGGCAATGTACAGATTTGGCCTGACACCAAAGAACAGAGAGGTAATCAAACTTTTTATAGCACCTCTGCGGGCCCAGGTCCTGTTTTTTGTAATCAGCAGTGTCCAGATACAGAGAGAAAATGAGAAAGACAGCAGCTTGGCAGGAGAACCTTTACCAGATCTGCTGCATTGAAAAACAGCAAGGGTGCTGTTATTAGCCCTTACCCATGCAGTTCTTCATCATCATGAAGCCGCTCTCATAGCCTTCGAAGCACTCACACTCAAAGCTGCCCGGCGTGTTGACACAGGTGCCATGACCACACAGGTCTGGCGAGATGCGGCACTCGTCAATATCTGTGGGGAATGAAGAGCAGGTAGTCATGGCAGAACAGGCTACAAGCACTGCTACAGCTGGCACTGGGCTGCTTGTCTTGCATGTTGAATTTTATGGCCCTGGATTGGCAGACCAAAGATGTCTGCTCCCTGAAGGGAGAGATAGTGAAGAATTCTCTGGTGCAGAACCGATCCTTCTTCCCACAAGATGGAGGAGTCTTCTGATTGTGACCTGCCCTTGGCTTCTCTGCACATCCGCACAACAATTGCCATGAATCCTCTGGGTACCACCATGCTGAGCACCCCACAAGGCAGTCACGGCAGTGAGATGGACGAGAGTGGTTCAGAGGGTGGTTGTTCTTCTCTTACCTGTGCAGTTCCTTTCCTCAGCATCCAGAGCAAAGCCATTGCCACAGATACATCTGAAGCTGCCAATGGTGTTTCGACAGGTCCCATGAGTGCACAGGCCAGAGAAGACTTTACATTCATTCACATCTGTGCAAGAAGATAAAATAAGTGTTCCAGGGAGGGGATGCCTGCAATGAACTTAGGGTCCCAGAGCAGGGAGCAGCTAGCTTCCTTGAGCTGTAATTGAGATGGGCTGTGGACAGCCTACAATTAGCAGATCCTCTCTTCCTTCTTACCTTTGTAGAAGGGCCTGCCGGAAAGCACATCCCCTCGGTTGGCAAAGCCAGGTCCCCTTGGGCAGATGGCCTTGTACTCATTAGAGCCAACCTTAGGACATTCTTCGCAATCAATGCCCCAGGCTGAGCCCACAGAACAGCAGCACATGTCGATCCGGTACTTGCCCGGCAGAGGCTCCGTGCACTCATCTTCATCCCACTTCATGTAGCACTGTTCCACACGCACATCTGGTGAGAGAGCAGAGCTGAATGCCTTCCTGCAGCACCTGATATCTGGGAAGGTCAGAGATACCATTTTCTGGAACAAGCCCTGTGGCACAGAGCATCGTCCTTAAGATAGCTCTGACTGGGGCTGGAATGCATCCTCCATTCAATGCCCAGATACGGATCATTTTGATACGGCCACCTTTGTTGGGATGCTAATAAAGATTATTAGAATGGATGTGGCTGGTCTGTCACTGCTGGTACTGGGGCACAGAATGGGCTCTTCATAGGGAGCTAGTAATGCAGATGGCCTCTGGAGGGCATGGGGTTGTCACAGTGTGCCAAGAAAGCAGGCAGAAGTTTCTATAAGGCTCCAGGGCAGGGTCATTAACTAATGCTTTTACATTATCTATTTAAAGTCTAATCACTGTAATAGCCAACCATGATCAGAAGCAGTGGACCCTTGAAAATGCAGCACACAGAACTGGTTACCCATTAAGTCTACCTAACAACAGTGATTGCACCACTGGCTGCACATGGGGGCATGAAGCAGTGGCAGACTTGCTTTGGTGGGGTTGCTTGGTTTGGCAGCTTCTAATGAGTATTTTGTGCTTCAGACAGCAGCGGTATTGGGAACCAAGTGTGGTGGGATAGGGGATGGTTGGGGCTAAGTAGGGATAGTTAATGGGGATCAGGAGTCTGGGTGAGATGAAGTTCTTACCCACACATGTCCTAGCAGTGCCATCGAGGGTCAGTCCTTCTGGACACTCACACCGGAAGGAGCCAGCTGTGTTCACACAGCGACCATTTGGGCAGACACCAGGAAAAACATCACACTCATTCACATCTGTTGGCAGCAAAGCAAAAGGCAGGCATGAGAGTGGCACAAAGTCACAACTAGCATGGCACAGAGGGACTTCTGGGGATCCAGAAAGAGCCCAGAGCAGCCCAGCTGGCAAAAACTGGTGTCTCGTCACACTGAAAAACACCCTCCAGGCACAGCCACAGCCACACACAGAGATGTTTGCAAGAAGGCTGTATCACAGTGTCAGAGATGAGCAGACAGAGGACAGCACAGGTCACAGCTGGCATAGTGCTGACAGAGAAACACCAGGACTCACAGACATCAGTACTGTGTCTGAACACACTGGTGTTACACACTGGCCATACTCCAGCTGTAGTGCTCAGGGCAGGCGCCAAAGCAAGAGATAACACAAAAATCACAGGTCCTCATCAGACTGTGTCCAAACTCGAAGATGCATAAAGCCAGCAAATAAACAATGACTATGTTCCCAATTAAAAAGTCCTCTGTGTCCTGCAGCACTTTACCTTCACAAGTAACCCCCTTCATCCTGGCATAGCCCCGGGGACAGGCAGTATCTGCAAGAAAACAGGAAACAAGAGGATTGTTAGCAGAGAAATGGGCTGCAGCCTGCCTTCCTGCCAAGCAGAACCTTACCAATCTCACAGCGCTCGCAGGGGCTTCCCCATGCTGCTCCCAGTGTAGCACAGCACTCTGATTTCAGTGTGGCCCCATTGATGTTCACCTCACAACGTCCATCCTGGATGTTCAGCCAGCAAGTCCCTTTCATGCTGTCTGCAGGGGCAAAGGCAAGGCATGAGTGAAGAGTGGTCTTTGGCCATGTTTCCCAGCTTCACAACAGCCAGCTTTCCACAAGAAGCAAGTAGGATAAACTATTTCTGAGTGTGTGACTCGCTTTTTGGCCTCACTTTATCTTTCAGGCTGTGGGATGAAGGATTTTGTAGCATGGACCCTAACTTAGCTCTTCCCCAGAGCCTAGTCCTACCACTGTTGCAGAACAGCGTACCTGTGCTCTCTGATACAGCTATTTCAACACTTCTGTGTCCTTCCCTTTTCCTATTTCCAGCCTCTTTCTCATTTGCGTCACTCTGCTTTGCTGTCCCAAGGTCACCACACATCATTGCTCTGCAAAGGGCTGACCATCTAGGAAGCAAGTACCAGCTCACCATCTTGATAACAAGGGATGTGCTTTATCCTGGCATGCCTTAATCTCAGCACAAATCCATCTGGTGAATAAGAACCCACCATCCTGATGCCCTGTAGGGTCCCCTCAAACCCCACGTTGGCTCTTTGTCTTGCTGCAGTGTATTTATGGATTTCTCTGTGACAGTGCTTGGAGCACTGCTGGGAACTGCAGCTTTTCAGGCTTCCTGGACGCATGACAGAGATGTTCATTGTTACCAACAAGCAAATAATTGCAAGGTGAGAAAAAGAAAGCCTCAATGGATCCCCATTCCTAAGCTAGGATTGCAAAGGGTGATGCAGGGCAGGACTGGTATCAGTGTCCCAGATCTGCCTCCAGAAGGCAATATCCTTACCCACACAAATGGTGCCACTGGGATCCAGCTTGCTGCCTGGGGAGCACTCACAAGCAAAGGAGCCAGCATTGTTCCTGCAGACGCCGTTCACACAAGGGTTAGAGGTGCATTCATTGATATCTGCAGAAAGAAAGGGACTGTCACTGTGGTAAGTGCCATGGGACCCAGACTTCTGGGCCAGGTACTTGAAGAGACAGGAGGCAAATATGAAGAAGGGGGATTTTCACTGTGCAGAGGATCACCAGCCCAGGCTATTCAAATTCTGCATGTACAACTCAAGTATGCATCATCTCAAGGAGAACAGGCACTGACAGCACACAGCACTACAGCGAGCTGCTTCAGGGCTGAGGGAATGGATGCACTGAGGTTAATGATGAAAACTATGGGGGAATGATGGACTCACTTGCTCAGGCTGCTCGTGGCTAAGGTGAAGCAGTCACAGCACTGAGCATGGCCTTCATAAGCTATGTGAGTCTACGCAGCACTTGCCATTTGTCACAGATAATGAGGGTTTTGTCTAAACACATGGATAAAGTGCCACTGTTTTGGGGCTTTGTGGCTGGGAAACAAATCTCTCACTCTCCATGCTGTAAGGTTTCAATTAAACCCCCAAAACTTGTAATTTTGGTTAGGCTTCAGCTACAATTTGGGAAGCCTAGAGGAAATTGTTCTAGTTTTCGGTCACCAAAAGGCCAGGATGTTTTGGGTTTGGATGTCCTCTATTTTGAAATAAGAGTGAGATTCACCCCCCTAAAAAAATAAAACATCCCAAAGCCTGGATCTACTCCAGTTCAAACCACTGTGGTTAAAAGAGAACCAAAGCCACACTGAACCTTGAGCTCCTTTTAGGCAGGATCACAAGACACAGCTCATCCTTTACACAGATGCTCTCTGTTGCCTTAGGGTCGCATTACCTTCACAGGTATCTGTCTCAGTCCTGAAGACAAAGCCCTTGGGGCAGGTGCAGGTGTAGCTGCCAGGGGTGTTGCGGCACAGCCCGTTGTCACACAGCAAACGGTTGACGGTGCATTCATCAACATCTGTGGGCACAGAGACAGGATTTCTGAGCTACAACACCAGCATGCACCCTCCTGCAGCGCTCTGGCAGTTTGAGAGGCAGAGAAATGCCCAGATAACACTGCACAGGACATAAAGTATGTGAGTGAACACACACAGGTCTACAGACAAATACTGAAGGAAGATGAGACAAAACAATCATCTTCCACACACTGACTGCTTTCAGTGGTCTGCAACAACACTATGCAGTGAGATGCACCTCTTTAGGGACTTAGCTGAGTTGGGTGGCATTTCTAAGGTAGGTCAGTCCACCACACACAGCCCAGCATCTTTCCTACAGCTCACTCCCCTCGTCTCTCTTGGGGTCTGGTGCTTCCAGGCCTGATACCTGGATATCATCGCCAGGTGCTGGTGGCAGTTTTGCTCCAAGGAGGAGGCTGAAATAGGTCACTTTGGAGGGCTCCTCCACCAGAACTCCTGTGATTTAGGTCACCTACCCCTCCCTTCTATCCAAGCTCCTTATCCAGTCAATGGAAGGTAGACAGCAGGTGATATGGTGTTCCTCAATCAGACTTGGGGTGGCCTGAATTGTGTTCTAGAGGGGCCTGCCCCTCCTGAGCAATCCTAGAGCAAGGTTTAGGGAGACAGTGAGGAGGAGATGCAGTTCCATCCTTACAGCAATGCAACGTGAAAAGTGTGTTAAATCCCACACACCAACTTCTCATGTAGTTCCTTGTCCTTTTCCACTGGGACAAGGTAGGGATGTTGCAGGGCATCAGCTGCTGTACTGCCTTAAGATCCTGCACAGCTGTGCTTTGAAGGTCTGTGACTGCCTCACAGCTTCACATGCTGCATCTGCACTGCCTCTCTCCTAGCACTGAACTGCTGCTTCCCCATGCCACACCAACCCGGGATGCCCCAAACTCACCCACACAGTTCTTGCCTGTGGGGTCAGACTCGTAGCCCAGGTTGCAGATGCAGCGGTAGCTCCCCCGCAGGTTCTCACACATGCCGTTGGGGCAGATGTCAGGGTTGAGGGCACACTCATTGATGTCTGCATAGTGAAAGAGGACAAATTAGATGGATCATGGCCAACCATAGACACAGAAATCTTCCACACTCAAATTCCTCATCGTTTATTGATGCCAATGGCCAGCTGAGTCACTCCTCTGCAGAAATCCCTCATTCCTAGCCTACCTACCCCTTGGTATAAACCAGTAGGTTCTGGGAAGCCTTACTGCTCTCCTCTTGGTGCTTTGGAGCTGTGTGACTTAGTGCTGGGGATGCACAACTTACCCAGCACAGAGCTCTGAGCTCAGGAGGAGAGAACTGGATAAGGGGTAGAGATGAACCCAGATGTATTACCACACCAAGCATGCCTAGGTCTCCCTGTTTTGATCCTGAGTCTCCTGACAGTATCACTGTCCCAGGTACTCAGGTCAGATCATTTAACTGTCCTGTTCATTGGAAGAACTGAGAAGAAGAAGCTGTTTGGAAAGTGCTTCTAGCAGGATGCTGGGATAACTGGGGTAAGCACAGAGCATGACAGACAACCCGCTTATGCATATACAGCCCTACTGTAGGGGTCCACTGCTGAGGGCAAAACGGGGCTAACATTACCCAGCCATGCTGGAGAGCACCCTGTGGGCAGTGGGGCCAGCGAAGGGTCATGCCCATGTCTAGGTGGTCACAGCAAAGCTGTTTCAGTGGCACCGAATCCTTGCAGCCCCTAGCCCAGCCATGGTGCTCAAGCTGAGCACTTGCACAGACTCCCTGAACAAAAAGTTGTCAGGCTGGAACATGTACTGGTCAGGTCAAAGTAAATTTTCTTTTCCTTCTGCTCAAAGAACTGATGGAAAGCAGTTTGGCACCCTGTGAAGACCAGAGGCTCTGAAGAGTGTGTGGTGGTGGCAATGAAATGAGGGGTGTGTTATGCCTGGGTGAGTCTAGTGCCATGAGCCAATGCCTGCAAGGTACGAAAACTTTCGTTTCAAAGACTTCTAAAGCACCTTGGATAAATTTGCCCCAGTCTACAAAATTCTGGAGCAGCTCTGCAGTGATGTGCAGAGGGTACCATAGGCTGGTGTGCATGGCGAGCTGGCTGAGGTCTGCAGGGGTCTGGCAGTAAGAGGCAGAGGTGTCTGCCATCACCAACCTCCTATTTCCCCCCACAGTGGGAGCTGAGTCCTAAAGAGGAGGGTGCTGCATCTGCTAAAGAACCGTGTGCCCTGTACATGTAGAAAGCAGGGTAGAAGGGTAGCACTCAGGTGGGCAGCTCCTCCTGCTCACTATGAACAAAGCTCTGGTTGCCAGGCAAAGAGATTCCACCATAGAAAGAAACAGTCTTCCAACGGAACAAAGCAAGTTTTGTTTGTATAGCAGTGTCCTCACAGTGCCATGGTCCCACATGGTAAGCCCAGGCAACGTCAGGACTGCGCAGAGACCAGACACTGCTGGTCTTAGTCTCCATGCAGTCAGGGTTCACTTATATCCACAGGGAGCTGCAACTCTGGAGAGGTGCTGAGTGTACATAATCCTGGCTGTGGGCAATTCCAGGCTGACCAGAGCATGTCTGACACTAGCATCCTGCATGGATCTTATCATCAGCCTGAGAACGATTTTGGCCAAGAAACAGTGCCCTGGAAGGAAGCCCGAGAAGTCACCAGTGATTTGCCTCTGGCTCATTCCCATTTGGAAGGTTTTGAAAGGCTGTAGTTATCCATCTGCTTTGCTCTCTTCCTGCTAACCCAAGCACTGCCCAGGGCTGGCAGAGCAGCCCCCCGGCAACACATCTCATGCAGCACAACTTGCATTCTCAGCTGCCACTCCTTGGGAGACTGTGAACCCTCCTGGTCTGCAGCCTAGGAGATGGAGGGCATAGGAATGAAATGAGCAAGAAGATGTAACTGTCATGCTCTTTATTCCTATCAAAGCAAGGCATAAAGTCAAACTCTGTGTGCACATCCCCAGTAATGTAGTTCCCAAAGGGTGCCAGAAATCAACCACTTGATTCAATACCCAGTCCTCAGGGATGTTTAATATGGTTTCAAACTGATGGAACAAGGGGAAATGGTTTCAAACTAAAAGAGGGGAGATTTAGATTGGATATAAGGAAGAAGTTTTTTACAATAAAGGTGTTAAGGCACTGGAACAGGTGCACCCTGATGGAGCTGTAGTGTCCCTGTCCACTGCATGGAAGTTGGACAAGATGAGGGTCCCTTTCAACTCAAAATGATTCTATGATAGTATGTTTACTTAACATTAACTCATGGTACTGTAGGGAGGAGAAAAGACAAAGAATGCCCCTTTCCCACTCTGCCCAAGCCCACATCTCACCACAGAAGTATGCTCTTGCATGCACTTACACCCACCCTGGCTATGCAACCTCCCCTGCACTTACTCACCAGCAGCTCTCACATACACATGCACAATGTTTTAACTCTCCTCCACAGCACTAAGTCTCTCATGACACATGCTCCCACAGTCACACAGATGAATGCACACTCAGCTAAAAGCAGCTGAAAGAAAGACCTGAGAGTGACTTTAGATGTGTCTATTTAGAGTATAGCATGTGGGATGCACGTACCTCTGCCATCAGCTGTTATTCCAATGCCACTGCTGCAGAGTGCCTGGAATTCAGCTACGTAGAAAGCACAGTAGAGTCATCAGCTTTTCTGGACAATTTAAGTACAGTTAAATTAATGCTGAGTAACACTGAATTTATAGTTTGCTTGTTACAATATCATTTGTGGGATTCCAAACAGTTTGTTTACGCTTATGCAATATGTATTTTAGATCTGATACTCTTCTAGGAATAATTAGGAATCCAAAACTGTGAGAATCCCTGCAATGAGATCAGTGTAAAGTTTGCTTTTGATCCTACCTAAATGTGCTGACTGCAAGGTGTTGTCCCTTTCTCCCTGCCCATGTCTTTACCATACCACTGCCAGGCTCTCTAGGGCATCTCACTGACAACCCACCACAGACTCAATGTCTCCGAGCACATTCCTGGCTTTTTGCAAACCCATATGGGAAAAGGAGCTTACCAGAGTTTTTGGCAGGGCAGGGTTGGCAGGGCTCTCCAAAGCCATGATCTGGGTTCGCACAGCAGCATTCAGACTTGGTGACAGCCCCCGGAAAGGGACGGGCACACGTGCCCTTTTTAATGCCTCCATAACATGTGCTGCGCATGTGGGTGTCCACACAGACCCGTCCATCCACCCCGATAGCCAGGCCTCCAAGGCATTCGCATCGGAAGGAGCCCTCTGTGTTAATGCACCAGCCATTCATACAGATTCCTGGTGTCTCACATTCATCAATGTCTGGAAAAAGAACCACAAGGCAGCTGTTAGCAAACCTGGGGCAGGAAGACACAGAAAGGGGCTTTGGTTTACTCTGCGTGGAGATTTGGAGTTTACAGGGGAGCCAGCGGGGCAGTTTGGAGCATCATGTCCCCTGCTGATGGTTCAAGGAAAGGAAAAGCGGGCTGGTTGTCTCCTGAGACTCAGTCCCTCTCAGAGCAGCAGGGTCTGGTCCCTCCTACGTTAACAGAGCAGTGAGCTAGAGAATTCATCCTGTGTCACAGCAGTATTAGAGGAGTGCTAAGTTCTCCTTCCTTCCTCCACTCTGCCTTCATATCCTGAACTTTGTCCTGTCTTTGGCAGATGACAAATCCTCACAGAACACACTCTAGAGGCTGGTGAGAATCTGGAGACTGCTGTCAGCTCACACTATGTATGCCATAGAGAGCCTCATAGATCTACTTAACCTTCCATGGAAAGAGGATTTAAACTCAAAATTGCACTGATACAGTGGAGGTGCAAAAACATTTTTTGCATCTTGTCCATCCCACTGGAGAGGGGAATTTCTGGCAGCAGAGAAGGAGATGCATAGCAACAGTTTTGCTTTTTCTCAGCTTCCTTTGGCCTCAGACCCACTGCAAGCCCCAGCAACGTGGACAGCAGGGTGGGAAGAGAGCAAAGCAGAGACCAAGCTCAGAGACATACGCACCAACACAGTAGCGCCCATTGGGAGCCAGCACAAAACCTGGCTTGCAGATACATTTGAAGCTGCCATCCTCGTTGATACACATCCCGTTGAGGCACATGTTAGTTGTGGCACATTCATCATGATCTGGGGAAGACAAGCAGAAAACATGAGCAGAGTCTGAGAGCTGCAGCAGGACTCTCCTGTGCACAGACACTTCCGTCACCCATCCTGTAGTCAAATTGCTTCTTATGGCAAAAGTTGTTAATCATCAAGGCAGAGTTCCCACTGCTACTTCTGCTAAGAGCTGTCCAGATGCATCCCTACCACTTTAGCACCTCAGTGATCCAGCTCGCAGCAGGACTTGTACATTAGCTGCTGGAGGCAGCAGCTCTCAAGGTGATGGAGAATGTCTTTCTTGCATACCCATCCCCACTCAAGCTCCTGGATCTCAAAAAACCCAAAGGAACACTCCAGGAGCATCCTTACAAAAACGCTTTCGTCGTTTGGTACATCTCTTCTTTCAAGATTCACACTGTCAGGGCAGCATCTACCCAGGAGGAAGGAACCTGATGATCCTTGGGGTCCCTTCCAATCCAAGCCATTCTATGATTCAATGATGCTATGAAGTGCAGCTCAGATTGAAGTAAACACCAGTCCCCATGGAGGACCTAGTTTCAGCTCAGCCTTCCCAGGGTGATGAATGACAGCATATCAGAAAATAGCTTACCAACACAATTCTTGCCATCAGGGGTGATTTCAAAGCCAGCATTGCAGATACACTGGAAGCTGCCATCAGTATTAACACAGCGTCCATTCCTACACATCACTCCATTCATGATGCACTCATCAATATCTGGTAAGGAAATAAACATAGGAAATTAGTGGCAGGTGGATTATGGAGCAGTTCCAGACTTATGGGCTCCATGAGAAAACCAGAAAAATGCTCTCAGCCTCTCCAGGATCACACACTTCCACTACGTACAAACTGCAGAAGGTGAACATGTAAAGAAAGCTCTCTGCATGCTCTGGCAGTAGCACTACATTTGGGAGTTGGTCTCTGGGACTTCTGGCTTTCCATGATGTCTCTATCAACATTATGTCCCCAGGCCTTCCTTATATCTGAAACTACCCTAGGTCTGTTTAGAAATCCATTCAAAACCATGGACTCTGAACCACTACTAACTGCCTTAGAGATGTGGTCCCAATGTCTCAGCAAAAGAAACAGCAGGCAGAAGAGAATAGATCAGAATATTCCAAGCTGGAAAAGATCCATAAGGATCACTGAGTCCAGCTGCTGGCTCCACATAGGATTCCCTGCAAGTGAGACCATACTTCTGAGTATGTTGTCCAAATGCTTCCTGAACTCCAGAGGCCGTGACCCTGCCCCAGGGAGCTTGTTCCATGCCCAGCCACCTGCTTGGCAAAGCAACTCTTCCTAACATCCAACCTAACATCCTTGGTTAGAAGCTAGGGTACAGAAGTTGGACAGGAGGTTGGATACAGTGTGGTTCACTGAAGGATGGCAGCAGGGAAGGTGCTGTGTCACAGATCGAGGACACGGTGTGCACTCTCTCAGGGAGATAGGATATGAATGCCTATGGCTAAAGATGAAAGACAAAGAGGATATCTCAGGTAGTGGATTGCTGCTGATCCTTTATCAAAAGCTGGGAAAGAAAGGGTGATCCCTTCTATGAGCAAATTACAGGAAGTCAAGAGTCCCCATAGCAACGGGAGATACAGACTCTTTGTGGACCCCTGATATAGGTGGAGAAGTTACCTGGCAGAAAAGGATCTGAATCACAGATGAAATGGGATGGCTGGGAACAAAAGGAAACCTCCTTTGGGCTACACCAACAGAACAGCACTGTGTAAGCTGTGTGGGATAGTTTCTTCTCACAGAATCACAGAATCACAGAATCACAGAATTGTAGGGGTTGGAAGGGACTTCCTGAGATCATCGAGTCCAACCCCCCTGCCAAAGCAGGTTCCCTACAACTCCTGACAACTAGGGAGGTCACAGGTAGAGAACTACATCCAATTTTAGCACCATGCATTAGAAAAGATAATAACAAAATTGAAAAAGTTGACAACGTAAAAACAAGGATGATGACACGATCAGAAACATTAAACTCAACCATTCTGCAATTATTTATGAGACTGAGAGGCTGTCTAGACAGGAGATGGTATCAGAGGGGCTGCAGGTTGCAGTTTCCCAGCACATAAAAACATTCTGAAAAAGAGACAGCGATGAGCTCATTTTTGTGGCCAGGAGGAAAGATCCAGGAAGAATTCAGCTTAATTTTCAACTAACAGATTTAGATTGGAAATCAGGGAAAGGCTTTCACATTGTCAGGCCATTGGGAGTTCCTCTGGAAATCTCTTTATCAGAAACATTTGATATCATGCCCCTGGAGGGAGATAACATGATCTCCTGAAAACCCTACTAAGACCTATTGTTAGTATTCCACTTCACACATTTCCCCTAGCCTCACCCTGCAGCTTCTCCTTGCGATATGAGCCCATCTATGTAATGCTGCACAAGAAACAGACTACAAAAAAAGCCAAACAGCCTTGGAATTGAGAGGAAGCCAGAGTAAGAAATTCCTGCTCTGTGCACTGTGCTAAGTTAAGAAAGAAGTGGACCAACCATTGACTGCAAAATAAAAAAAACAAAGGTCAGCCATTAAGAGGGTAATTTGTCACTTCTTTTTTTCTCATGGGACATTATCTTCCCATAATTCTTTTACAGCACCTCACCTGGAGTACCACTCTGCTGCAAGACACTGACAGATCTTCGCCAGAAACCACTACTTCTACATTAATACAGAAATTACTCAAAATCCTAGCTTTTTATCAAAAGAAAACATCATCTCAAAGTAGAATTAATCTCTTTAAAAGAACTCCACAAGTTCCTGGATTGCTGTTAGCCAATTCTATGGTAGATAAAGGCAGAGGAAACTTTCTCCCAGACAGACTGTGAGACACCACTGAAAACCCAGCTGAGTTGACCTGGATGCCATCACATACCTGGCTGGGAAGTTGTTAGGTGCTGGGAATGTCACTGCTTTTCCCCTTTACATTCTCTTTTCATACCTAACTCCCTGATAATCCTGCTGACACTGGTGCAGCACACAGAAAAAACATACCGATGCAAGCCTGCTTTGTTGGGGTGCTCTGGAAACCTTCATGGCACTTGCAGTGATAGGAGCCAGGTGTGTTCACACAGTCACCATGCACGCAGGGGCTGCTGGAGCACTCATCTACATCTGTAAGGACAAAAGTATAAGTCTGTGAGTCACCATCATGCAAGGAACTCACACAGAGCTTCCAGGAAAGTCTAGCTTCTGTGAGCTGCTGTGCCCATCAACAGCATGGCCAGCAAGGGAGAAAGCAGTCAGACTTTGCTGGGGAGCCCAGACCTGGAGCTGCTGGGAGGATAAGGCCAATCAGGCCTGAGTACACAATTATGTAAAAAGAGGGCAGTTAGAGAAAGGGATCTGCAGTTGGGAGACTGGAAAACCTATCCTCTTGCATTTCTTTTTGGAAACTCTGCCCACTGAGCAAAGCAGAGGGAACACAGATTTGCTCTACACTGGGATGATGTTCAAGCACTGTCAAGCAGCTACACCAATAGCAAGGTTATGGCTACCAGAGGAACGATGCCATCCTTGCTGGACAGATAAATACTTCCCACCTTCTTCCAGCTTCATTAACTGACATGAGCCCAATGCAGCCTCTTGTGAGGAACAGTCCAGAATAGGAACTGTTGGGTCAGCAGCTCGAGGTGGTATCAGGCAGGCATGGTGCTGGGGCGCTCTGGGAGCTGACCTGTGTTTGTATGTATCCAGCAAATCCCACTCACCGATGCACTCTCCACGCACATCCTGCTTGTAGCCCATGTTGCACTCACAGCGGTAGCTGGATGGGGTGGGGATACAGCGCCCGTTCAGGCACAGATTAGTGAAATGCTTGCATATGTCAATGGTCTGGTTTAAAGTCGCCGTTCCTGGAAAGCACAGAAGTGGCATCAGACAGAGAATTACAGCTCCCTTCCTTTTATTTTCTCATTGGAGCAGGATCACTAAGTGCTGCAGGCACAAACCCAGCTGCATCAGAACTCTCTGTGGGCACCGTGATACCCAGTGTACCTCCACCCTAAGGCATGCTTAGGGTTGCACAGCAAGCACGAAGGGGATTAATATTTACTGACATGCAGTGCACTTTTACAAGCCTCAGTTCTTGGCTAAAACCTATATAGAGATGTGTATAAAAAGAGTGTCTGACACAGTGGGAAAAACAGTTTGTTTAGGGGAAGCAGAGAGGGTGGGAGTGATATGAGAGCATCATTCCTGTTTGGTAATTAGAAAGTTATTCCGCACTGGAGCCAGCTTCAGCTTCCTTGCTCTGCCAGGAGACACTGTTTGATCTCCTTCTGGGCTCAGTATTCTGCACAGCATTAGTGTCACATCCCATCACTCCCTCAGTGTCAAAATAAACCTTGTATCTGGCTAACAGCACTAGTGCTCTGCTCATGTGTACACGGCTGGCACACAGGCAGACATGCTGCGTATGTTCTGACACAGGCAGCCAAACCAGGTCAGCACAGTAAGACAGTAATTTTAATTACCAATGCTTGAACTTCCCGGGCCCATTCCAGGCAGGCCTGGGATTCCACCTTGTCCATTTGCCCCATTTGGTCCGATGCCTCCGGGCCCGTTGAGTCCTGGCCCAACACCATTGGGCCCAAATCCAGGAATTCCTGGAAAGCTCCCAGGGAACCCTGGCACGACTGGGAGTCCTTCGATGCAAAGCCTGCGGTACTCATCTGAAACAAAGCAGCTGCCTTAGTGCTTGTCCAAGAGAGCAATAAAACCCTTCCTGCCTCTGCCAGAGTGCAGAGAACAGAAGTAGAGGGATGGAGAGGCACACAGCAGACAGGGTGGGTGCTAATGGGAACACAGCAGGTTGGTGAGGAGGGCTGTAATGCCCAACACACTAGAAAAAATGGTAAGACACAGCTTGTAGGGCATTTGGATTCCTGTGGTGTGTTGGGGAGCTGGTACCAGGAGTTCCTTTCAAGCAGGAAAGGACAAGACACAGAAGGCTGCCAGACTGGGACCATAAATCTTTACCCTTCTCAGAGGAGGGTTTGTCAGTGATAAAGCAAAAAAGGCAGAGATATATGGATGGCTAGAGTGTAGTGCCTTCCGATTGCCTCCCAATGCCTGACCTCACTGTTGTTTGGCCCAATTGGTTGTGGTGTTACGGTGAAAGCCACAGATAGCAAAAGGGGAAGAGGAAGGGGATAAACTCTTGCCTTGGCTGAACTCACCTGGCTCACCTTCAAATGAACGCCAGGCATAAGATCCATTCATTCCCATGTGAAATTTCTCTGGGTGTCATGATGACAATTCACCATGTCTGTGCATCCCGGGGGTGTCACCAAGATAGCAGAGCCACAAGTTGGCCCAGCAGCAGGTGGAGATCCTTTGTGTTGCACTTACCAGAGCCCCGGACAGGGCACATTTCTGGAGTTTGACCAATGGCCCAGCAACGCCCTGAGTCACAGCAGCACTGCATCTTGGTGTATTGGCCAGGGAGGTCCCCAGCACAGCGGCCCCCAATCAAAGCAGAGAAACATGTCCCAACCCGTTGGTCTGCAGAGAAGAAAGAGGAGAAGGAGACAATTTAGAGGGTGACTTCACCGTACTCTCAGGTCACAAGGGACTGTTTCCATTGGTGTGTTTTCCTGCTATCTAATATCCAAATCTGAACTTCTGACTGTGGGGGCAAGCTTTGGATCTCACATTCCTATTTAGCTTCCTATATACTAAAAGCAGCCTGACCAAGAACCAGTAAGTGAGCAAACCCCTTACCATTGGATTTTCTCCATTGGCTGTTGCCCTGAACCCTGCAGGAAGAACAAGTTGACCCAGCTGATTTTGGCTGAATTCACTTACAAGAAAATAGATGAGATCCTCCACTTCATCTCATCATCATTTGATTTTAACACACATTTGAGTTTCTAGGCTGTGGTCTAAGAAGGAAGTGCCCCACAAACAGTGTTTGAGGGACCCTTCAGAGCCTTCTCAACACCTCTAAGCAAGCACTGGGACAAAGCCTCTCCTTACGATTTTCTGGTTCAAATACTGTATCAAAAGAAATTCAGACCTCCAGTGAACTCCAGGAATAAAGCAGGCTTGGTGAAAATGGAAGTCAGTGTATTTGGAAACATCCTTAATGCAATTAAAGTATTACCAAATCAGATGAAGTAGCAGAATGAGAGTTAGTCAATATCTAGTTACAGCAGCAGGCAGAAATATAAAGGCAAAACCTGTTTGGCTTCAGGACATGAATTAGAATCAATTCAGAGGAATCACGACCTGATAGGAACAGGATGCAGAAAACACCAACTAATTGATTATAGTGCCTGAGGTACACAAGGAGACAAGGCTCTTTAGTAAACCTAGAGGGCCAAACACTTGATTTTGCTTACAGCATCCTTTAAACCCTCTGGTCAACTCAGATGAGCCAAGATTGCAGCTACAATGAATAGCCTTTTTAATGAGCCTTGTGCACCGGTCTCATGCATGGCCTGAGTAACACTCTCCTCCTTTGGCAATGGCACAGAGCAGGAGGCAAATTCATCCGGAGAAGCACTCTCTGGGAAGAGAGAGCCTTGTGATGTAGCTTAGTGGTTGTAACCTCTGGAAAAGGACACATGTAGGTCACTCTGAAAGTAATGCCTCCTATTTCTTTCAATAGGAACTACAACAACACTATTCGACTGTGCAAATTCTCAGCTACAAAGGATTATTTTTCAACAGTCACCACCAATAGCCATGTATTTTTTCCAGCAATGAACAAGAGCCTGGATGCCATCCTCATAAAAATATGTACGGTTGTCTGGAACGTGGCTTGTCTTTCATTTTGCTGTCACCAGCATGATGCACCTTCCTCTACTATCTGCCAGTAGAATTTTACTACGGTAAGAACAATCCAGAACAGCGTGCTACTATTATGAGGGCTCCCCAACTATTCCTGCTGTATGTTTGACTACCACACTCCCTTCTCCTACTTCTTGCAGGACAGAGCTGGCAGACCAAGGTGATCAGCATTTCCTACACTGCTGGTGATGCCAGGGAGGAGAGCACAACCATTCCAGCATTAGCCAGTGATCCCCAGTGTTGTGCTAAGCTATTACCTTTCCACAGCCACCGCGATCCAGTGTGGGCCTGCACTTCTCCACCACGGCCCTCCCCCTCCTTCCCACCATGGCTGTACTGGCACACGCTGCGTCCTCTGCCTCCTGCCAGGTCCCGGCACCTCTCTCAAACCAGCAGCAGCTGTTTCCAACCTCACAGCCCTCCAGTCGGATCGCCTCCCATTCCCAGCAGATGCCTGTTCCAGGTCATGGGTCAGTTCCCACCGCCTGGCCTGAGAACAAGCCCTGGATGGTGGTCAAAGTCTGTGAGCCCAGCCAAAGCCACAGACACCAAGCCTGGCACTGGTGTTCAGTGTGTGTGGCTTCTGGACAAGACCCAGGAGACTGAGGGTTTTTCACGTGTCTAGCAGGCCTTTTCTGGCACCAAGCCCTGTAGGAAAACCTGGAATCTTCCACTCATTCTTCTCCTGTCCTTGTTTTTCAAGCAAATTAATGAGGGGGAAAAGTCTGATCTGATCTGTTGTTTGTGCCTCTCGACTGACATTAGCCAGCAGGCTGACGTTTTCCTGAAATATAATTGAAATTAATTGCATAGAACTGTTTGATCTGTGGCCTGTGGTTACATCTCTTCCCTAATCACAACTCAGGGACTTGCAGAGGACAGTGACCCCATTTAAAGCCAGCGTGACTAAACCAGCAGGTCCTTCCTTAGCCACTCTGCAGCACTGAGCTCAACATTAACCATTCCTCTAATCACAAACATTATCCACCAAAGACTTGCAGAAGGACAAACAGACTCGGAGAAGGGAAATTTGAGCAAGGGAATTGAATGCAACACAGGATTAGCTGCTAATCCTAATGAAACTATATGATGTTTGAGCCATTCCAGTCCTTGAACTGTGGCAGGTGATAAGAGTGCCAGAGCAGTGCCCATGCCTTTGCAGGTTTTGGCAGCAGCTGCTTGAGTGCAGAAGAAGGTTGTGCTCCCACAGCACCTTGACAGGTGACTTAACACCACACATAGTCCAAAAAGCTGCTGCACTCTGAACAAATTAGGGAAGAGGAGTGGGACCATTTGAAAAATCTGCATGAACCTCTGCACCTCAAACTGCTGGTGTGAGTTCAGCTTAATGAGTCGCTTAGGACAGAGCTTAGATGGATTTCTAAATCTGACCATCCTAGCTTGGAATAAATCCTCTGGGTATTAGAAAGGAGAGATCCTACCCAACCCTTCTGTTCTTTTGTGGGATGATTGCTGTCATAAAGTCAGTGACAGCCAGCCAGCTAATGAGCAAGAAGTGATTTGGAGAATGCAACGTCTTTCCTACAGACAGACGTTTGCTGACAGGTTTGACAAGGCAGGGAGGTCACACTAGTTTGTGTAATGGAGGGAATGGTAAAGCCCTTACTCATCTGGACAAATGTTTATTAAATTCAGCTGTCTTTGCTGCAATTCGTAATAATCTCTCTCAGAAATGAAGGCCAGAGCTAATTGAAAACCCATCTGGAGCTGCCTTGGGCAGAGGCAGGGGTGGATGGAAAGAACAGTGGGTCCCTGAAGTCCCTCTGTGACCTCTGCAGGACCACCCACACGCTGGAGGTGCAAGCACAAAGCCAGCATGATTCTATTCTGCTCATTACAGCTGATAAGGGAACAGGACACAAGGATCTCAGCACGTCAGATAACACTGCAGGTGAGAAAGGAAGTAAAATTCCACAGGAGATTACACAGTGCACAGAGGTAGGGAACACAGCCACAGATTTGTTGGTTGTCTCTGATTCTGAATTTGTCTCTGATTCAGAACCAATTGCTTTACTAGGAGCAGGAGATGGAGTCTGGCCTGTATATTGTTATGGGACAGGAACAAGTCTGAGATGGAGTTGCCTGCTGGTGTCTGCCAGTCTGCACTCGTGGCTCTGAGTATCTGAGGGGTACAGTGTGCCCTGATGCCTGTAACAAGCTGAGCACCACAACCTGCACTGTATGGGAACATTATTCATCATGGCAACTCAGCATCATCCCTTTCTGTGGAAACATCATCTCTGTGGTGGGCACAAGATCTGCCATGAATCAGTGCACTTTTTTTTTATGTTTTCAGGCATCTGGAAACTCACGGGGGTTCAACAGAAGAGACAGAAGTATGTGCAAAGGAATTGCATACATCATGGGTTCCCCTGATGTACATACAAAAGTCTGCTTGGCTTAGCCATGAGTAGCTCATGGAAATTGTTTGTGGAAAAGTGAAAAAGTCAGAGCACCAGGCCAAGGAGCTTACACAGCTCTGCCAATGGAGCTGAAACCATTCCTAGGAGGTACTGAGAGTGGCACAGGGCAGTGCAACTGCAGAGCTGCGTGCAGCACCAACGCTGCCGTTATGGGAGCTGGTAGTAGAGGGAAAAGCAATGGGTGCAGCCTCTCAAGTAAACGTGAATAACCACATGCAAGGTGTAGCGCTGAGATTGAAGACAAGAACACCTCAAAGCAAACCTGCTGTGAGTCATCCCCACCTCCCTTAACGCCTTAGGAATTGCTGGGAGTTGTTGGGGGCTCTGTTCATGGTCTCTCCTGCTCCTTATCAACCATTTTGAGACCGTGTCCCTCACACCGCTTCCCTATTGCCATTTCTTGGCCTTATAAATACCATCTCCTCATATTTCCTCTTTCTCTTTCCCTTCCTGGACAATGACAAAGCAGTCAGAGGGGTTTCCCAGTCAGGTGAGGCCTTCAGCAACATCCTCACAACCTCCTGCAAGCTCAGGAATTTGCAAAATAAACAAGATCTAGCCCTAACTGGAACTTGAGGCAGTAAATGTGCTGATGTTACCCAAGGAAAGATAAGACACAAATCTCTCTGTCAGAGCTTTGCTGCATTATTGGGAAAAAAAGAGCAAAGAAAGCAATGTGCTGGAGTGCTGACTTGCAATGTGCTGGAGTGCTGACTTGCAGAGAACAACGGGACATGATGTACATGACTGGAAATGCATCTGGAAGTCTTTTTCTCCTATGCTTTTAAGCTGTTCTTTAAAAAAAAAAAAAAAAAAAAGGAAGAAAAAGAAAGCTCACAGCCTGCAAGAGCTGATTCTTCTGCTGCCTGCAAAACAGTGAGCCTGTTTTTTAGATGAATGAAACTGTTATGGACGCATGTGGAACTGGATTCCTTCTGTCAAGCACAGGTGGGTGAATCATTCAGTGAATGTTCATTTCAAACTATGATGGACTTTCTCCAGCTACGCCACTGTTTGTATTTTCACTGAGGAAGGCAGCTAATGAGATTTGGGATCAACTCAAGCTCACTGTCTTGCTGTTTCAGCTGCAAAAACTACAGGACGTTATTCAAATGCAATAAAAAGATGTTTACTTTACTAAAAAGGGAGGGGAAAAGGATGGGAATATATTGAGGTTGCCACTATAAAGTCACAGCATAGGCAGTGTGGGTGCCCCATGATATATGGGCCACATATGGTCCTTTCCACTGTAAACATCTGAGAGGTAGCAGCCTCTTCTGCTCTCTCCTGATGCTCTTCTAACGGTAGCCACATTATTTATTAACCTTCAATTTTATGAACAATTTCTTTGATTGATATCACAGAACGTAATTCACGGGTTTAAACTCTCAAAATGAGCACTAAAACCCCCTCAACTGGTATAAACAGGGTTTGTGAAATATGGATCCCGGGGCAACAGCACTTTATAGTAACTGTGCATTTTGCCAGAAAAAATATTGCCTATCCCAAAATGTGACAGCCCGCTAGCTCAGGGAAATGGCTGCAGCATGATGCATTGAGCTTAGGCACAGTTACAGCTCGCTGCAGCTAACTAAGGGCTGGGCTATTTTTAAATGTTGGCTTTCTAATTTTATTTAGTTTTCCTTTCTTGAAGCACTCGGTTTCAAGGAAAGTGGAGAAACGTTCCTTTGACTCATCATGCAGCCATCACACCCTGCAGGGCTCATAGCAGGCCTGGGAAACAGCGAGGAAAGGAATTCCACTCCTGTTAAAATCAGGTGCCCAAACAAGGTGACTCACACGTTACACTTTATGACTTCTTCTTTCTGGAACTGGAACATGATTAATTTTTATTGCAGATTCTGGGGATATAAAAGAGCTTAAAAATTCCTTTTTTTTTCCTTTTTTTTTCTGTATTAATTTCCAGGTCTTTTGAAAGAAAGCCGTACCTAGCACTTTCCACTGCACTAACAATGACGCTTGTTTTTCATGTAACAGTTTCTTTTTATGTGTCCTTGCATCCTTGCCTTTCTAAAGGCAAATTAACTTGTTGAACAGGGAGACAAACCCTGGGATTCATTTTGACTGAAGTGAAGGCCCCTGCTGAGAGCAAGTAAACAGAGAGCTGATCTATTTGTTATAGAAACTGTTGTCTATTACAAAGAGAAATGGACCATCAAATATTTAGAAGGCTTGGAAAGGAATTTTGATCTGTTAAACATGCAAGATTCATTCCAGGTTCTGTAGTCTGGAGGCAAAGCAGCTTGTAAGCCTGGGGAAAGCTTGCCTGGACTCGAGCCAGTTCTGGAAAGCTTTGAAATAGAGCCAAAATAGAGCCAAACTGAGACCAAGTGAATGTGTATGTCTGAGCTTGTCAAGCAGCACACACTAGCCCAACCAAGTCCTTCACGTAGTCTACAGGATGAGGACTGCAAGACAGTGATTTCCATGCAGGCCTGGAAGTCATTTTGTTGCCAGTAACTGAATATCATGGTTGGAAGGTGGGCTATGGGATAACGTGTAAGAGCTCTCACAGCAGCTTTGTGAGCTGACAGGCTCAGCACATGTGCAGGAATGGGTGCCCCAGCATCCTGTCCCATGCTTGGGAAGAACCTCCTTCTCTCCACTGAATACGGAAGGAAACCAGACAGCCAGCTCCGTGCCCAGCTTGAGAGTCTGAGTTCCGTGAGATGAAGCCAAGTGAGTTCTAAGCCCTACTGACCATTAGTTTAAGGCAGTAGAAATTTATGAGCCGTTGCCTATGGTCTAAGCAGGAAGAAGGAGAAGATGATAAAAGTCACCATTTATTTGCATTGGTTATGCAAACCTCCAGAGCAAGCTCTCCTGCTCCTTCACGTCTGCTAAGCAAGAGGATGAGTGCGCAGGTGCAGGATGTTCTCCACAACCAGGCCCCTCTCTGCTCCAGGAAGGCAGGTGTTCTTTTGGACCTACAAACTGCGCCTCGTGCCGACCACAGCCACACACTGCGCCTGCAAATTCAGCTGCAGGGAGAACAGTGATGTCTCTGGCTGACATCTGATGTGGTAGAAAAGGGGTAGGAGTGCAAGTATCCTTCTTGACCTGCTGCAAGGAGCCTGCTTTGGCGGGGGAGTTGGACTTGATCTCTGGAGGTCCCTTCAAACCTCTACAATTCTGTGATTCAAACTGACCACTGTCCCATACAGACACCTTCTACCTCAGTCCTCCTTTCAATGTCCCCAGCAGGACCCCCATGGAACACTTCAAGCACTGCAGTCCAAGTTAGTTTCTGTGGCTGGGAAATGGCAAAAACCCTGGTCCACAGGAGCCAAGGAGGAGAGCAACAGTCTGTGACAGTGACAGACCGTGGAAGCCAGACACTGAACACAAACCCAGCATTTTCCAGCTATTGCATGAACAATGTGTCCTTTTGGAACAACCTGTAAATCACTGTCGTGATGAGAGGTCTGGGTTTCTTACCGATGCAGCGGGATCCATCGTGGCTGGTCATGAAACCACGTGGACACGTGCACACGTAGCTGCCTGCTGTGTTGGTACACTCTCCACCATCACACACGCCAGAGATTGTGCCACACTCATCCACATCTAGAAAAGAACAAACCAACAGGGATTATGTTTCCTTGTAAACCATTTCCTACCTGCAGCATGGATTCTGGACCAGAGCTGAGATCACATAGGACAGCTGCTGTGTTAAGGACTGCCGTGGGATGCTTGAAACCCTTAGTGGACTCCCAGCAGTGGATCCATTGAGAAAACAAGACCCTCCCACAGAGTTCTTCACAGGGCTTCACAAAGGCGTGTGCCTTTCTCCCCTCCCAACATAGGTTTTTGGATAGGCTGATTTCAAATGTTAAGCTCAAAGGAAGTTTAGGACAGAAACACATGCTCAGCAACAAAGGTGAGGGGACAAGGAGGTAGAGAAGGATATTCATAGTGATGGCATCCGTTTGTCTTCCAGAGAAACCATTTCCTGTGATAAGTCTCATTTCCCTGGAAGCGGATGGACATCTGCTTGACAATGGGAAGCAGTGAACGAATTCCTTGATTTGCTCGCACATACAGCTTTTGCTTTGTCTTAACCCATGAGCTCTCACAGATTTACCTTTCTGATTTTCTCCTCTATCCCACCAGGGGAAGAGTGAGCAAGTGGCTGAGTAGTGCACAGCTGCCTATGGGGTTAAACCACAACACCATGGAAAGCAATGGCTTTACAGGAAGGCACAACAGCGGGCTTTCTGAGCCTCAATCCCAAAACTGAGCAGCTAGTTTTGAAATCTTGCTCAGAAATTACATTCTAATCCATGCTGGCAAGATGAGAAGCTACAGTTTTCTGTGCAGTTTTCCCAACCTTCCAGTCCAGACCAGCTGAAGTAGAACTTTGAGGATATTCCTGGGGTCACTATTTCTTATGCACTATTTGAACAGCTTCATACCCTTGTGAATATTCTGCTTAACAAATGGGAAACCGTGGAGAAAGGTCGAAGGCCACAGCTTAACAAACACCAAACGGTAACGGAACAGTGGGAGGACAAGGTGCAAAATACAAGCAAAGAGAAGCAGATTGTGGCTTTTGGGTATAGTTATCACCTGGGATTTGAGGAAAACCAATGGGAAAAGACTTCCAAATTAGTCATTTTGCAATTAGTAAGCTGTTTTCCACACATTTTGGACAAAATGCCAGTGTTGTTAAATGTATGGGGCCCTGATACGATTCTGGGGCAGCTGACTGGAATCAAGGCTGTAGATTTGCCTCTACTGCCAACTGAAATCTCTACCAGAAGTCCAGGTAGAATTAGACCCAACCAGCAATCAGTGCACTCAAAACAGTTAATTGGGTGGTTATGGTCCAGGGGATGAGTAAAAGAAGGAATATTTTCTGGAGAGATTTTTACAGTCGCAAAAAAAACCAAAAACCAAAACCCAAAAAAACAAAAAACCAAACTCTTAGCAACTGGCAAAATAAGCACTTTCTGATATACACCTTTATTTATTGTATTTTAAACTTATCACAGTTTTGCGAGTGAATGGAGGGTTTTATATGCAATTTAAGTGCAGCTCAGGTCAAAGTCTGATCCTTCGAGGGGGCTTCTCTGATGTGAACAGCACAACAGCCTTGCAGCAGCTGCAGTGTTACCATGTGTGGGGGGTAGAGTTACTGTAGGCAGAGAAAAACATGCAAAAAAACAGGCAGAACATCAATGTGTGCTTTTCCTGGAGACTGTTATGGCGAGGCTGGATCAGGCCCTGGGCAACCTGATGGAACTGTGCTGCCCCTGCTCGCTGCAGGGAGTTGGGCTAAATGGCCTTTGAAGGTCCCTCCCAACACCAAGGATCCTCTGAAAGTCCTCTCATCTGGGAGTGGAAATGGAGGATGCCTTCAGAAGAGATGAACTGTCAGACTTCAATGATGAAAGCAGCATAAACATGGTGTCAGGGAAATGGGGGGTCACCAGGAACTCATGTGGGTATGTATGAGTTACAGTGATGCATTTCAGAACTGGGTAAGAAATTTCTGCATGAAATGGGTGTGGGCTACTCAGAAGGCTACTGAGCTCCTTCCTGTCCAGTGTGAAACTGAGAAAAAAATGAGTCAGGAAGGAAACGTCTGACTGTAATCTCACAGTGCCATGCAGTGGCTAATGATGCTAATGCAGGACTGAAGACATATGGGAGAAATACAGAGCAGAAGCAGGTGGGTGATGTTACCTCTGAAAGATCACAGTTCTGCGTGGTGCCAGCTCCTACAGCAGGATATTAATTACATGGAGTGGTTCTGAGTCCAGGGGAATGACTCAGGCCTGGAGAAACCTGTCTGACATTAAGGTATTTGCAGGACTCAGTTTGATATCTATGCAAAAAACAGTGGGGATGTGACTGGAGCATAAAAATAAGAAACACAGGAATAATTCTGACATCACAATGCCCTACAGTCTCAAGAAGAAAAGATGAAAGGTGAAATTTAGGCTGGAGTCAAGTAGGTAGCTTTACAACAGTGGTAATTAAACCTTTGTTCTGGTATCCAGGGAAAGGGCACTCCAACACTCAGGTTGAATTCAGCTCATCTAACTTTATGTCTGTAAAAGTCAGTCTCAGCACACTCTGAGGCCACCAGAAATTTACCTCCTCAGTGAGAAAAGCCTTAGGAAGGTGTTTCATTCCTCCCTCTGGAGATCCCACCTGATCATCAAAGAGGAATAATCAGTTTAGATTCAATTCCCTGTCTGGTCTTGCAAATGAATCTGCAAATGAAGCCTCCCCTTCTCCGACAGGCAGCTCCAGAGTTTGTCCCACCCACCTATCACTGCAAAGCTGGACTCTTCTCTTTGTTCCTTGCCCACGTCTCCTTCCCGTTATAGCAGCTGGATTCCCTACAAGGAATTCTGCCTCCAAGCAAACCGCTCCACAACCACCAACATTTTCCAACCAACCATCAATCCCACCTGAACATGCTTTCTTTGCTTTCTTTTCCTAAGGGAAAGCTCATAACTGTCCCAGTGTTCCACACAGGCTCTGTCAAAACTGCTTCCTACACATAATTATTTAGCTGTGCCTGAACAACTAAGGATTGGACCACTGATCTCAAGAGTCAGCTTTTTCATTAGACAGTCTACCAAGCTAATGCTGTGTTTCAGGAGGCTGTTAATTAATGCCCGTGCGGCTGAGAGGTAAATACAGCCATGACTGCAACACCCTTGTAAAGCTGGGCAAACCTCTGCACAAAACCAAGCGTTAATACAGAGGACAGACTGGAAGTGATTTCATTTCAACATCTCAGCACGCTTTTGGAGCACTGGGGGTTGGTCTCGATGATCTCTAGAGGTGCCTTCCAACCCCTACAATTCTGTGATTGTGTTTTGCCAGGCCCTGCTAAGACACTGATCAGCATTCTACTTGTCTTGTTTTTGTCCTGGCTTTGAAAACTTTTCTATAACATGCAAACCAAAATTAGAAACCAAACATGAATTCAAGCTTCAAAGTTGTTATTTTCGTCACTGTTTTACAGGTCTTTCTGCTTTGTCCTTTGCAAGCTGATCTCTAAAGCCTTCCTTTGGAATGGCTGTACTCAAGTCAGTGTACAGGGGAATCAGCTTAACCTCCACAATGCTTTCAGCCTGAGGAGGAGGGTTCAGTTCTCCCAGTTTGAGCACACTGGGCTGGCAGGTAAGTATAAACCAATGGTCACATAAGCTAGAATCAAAGTGTATGCAGGCAACTAGTAATTGACTCCTCCCCTGGGTGCTCCATCACAGAACCATAGAATCACCAAGGTTGGAAAAGACCTCTAAGATCATCCAGCCCAACTGTCCATCTATCACCAATATTTCTCACTAAATCATGCCCTCAGCACATCTCAGTGTACCTTCAGGACAGTTCAGGTGTGTAGTTCCACATGAACTTCTCTACCATGAAAAATAAGGCCCTTCTTTGGAAGCAATTCCTATCCCTCCAGCTACTGTGGATTCCCCAGATAGATGTATTCCCATTGGAGAGGGACCTGGGAAATTAATCCAAGGTTCATATCTAAGTTGTGCCTGCACCAAGTGGGAGGGAGTGCAGAGGTTTCACAAAACCAGTGCAACTGTTATTGGGAGCCAAACTGGGATGGGGGGGCATGAAATAGCACACAGGTGACTGTCATGGAATTAGCATTGTCCTCAGACCTTCAGAAACACTGTCATAAACTTCATCTTTGGCTCTACAATTAGACTGCCTGCCAGGAGCCTTCAGTCCTTGCTTCTCAGGCCCAGTGACTGCACTACCACTGGCCTTTGCCTGCAGCGTGGGACAGTGATGGAATTGCAGAATTACAGTTTATTGCCCTTGCTCTGGCTGCACTTCACGCTGCTGGGGATTGCCCAGCCCTGCCGTGTGTCAAGGTCTCTGCAAGGCCTCTCTGCCACTGAGGGAGTCAGCAGCTCCTCCAGTTTAGGGCTGTCCTCACACTCAGCATCCACTCGAGTCCTGCGTCCAGACACCGTCTCCAGACCAGACCTCTCCTTACAGATAAAGGACTGATCCTGTAGAGAGGGGTGTGATCTGAGAGGCTTAGAGAACACCACCTTCCTTCCTTCAGTGGTGAAATCTCAGATTGAATTTGTACTTCATCTCCTAAAGGAAGTAGAAGCAATGGTTCCAACGTCAATTTAATGGTTTTCTGCAAAAATCAAGCTCTAGGTTCATAGCTGCAGAGATACACAAACAGATAACAATCACAGCAAAACACTGTTAATTTCAAGGGACAGCTTCCCTCATGGAGTATTTAAGTGCTCTCAAGCATGAGTGCTACTATGGCAGTGCTGCCCTATGGGAAACTTTTCAATGCATGGGGAAGTCTGAAGAACCCATGAGAGATGCAACAAATTTACAAAACATGAGATTTGTGTGATGTGACTGATTGCCATCTCACACTTCAAACGTGATTTAAGCTGTGCCTGACTCTGTTTGTTCTCCTTAACCAAGGACAAGTATGGCAGATCCAATAAATGTAATCTCTTGTTTCAGAGACCTAAAAGCATTGGAATCTAAGCTTGGATTCATGTGACTTGGCAGGAGTGGATTTGACATGGATGTGCACTTCTGTTCTGACAATACTGAAAGTATAGAAATAATCTGTTTACAGTTTTCAAATAAATGTTGGTCTTCTGCAGATTCAGCCACAGGTCAAGAAAAGCTGGTGTAACTGTGAAGAAGCTGTAATACTTCAGAAAGGTATTTAAGTCAAGTTTGGAAGGAGTGTTAAAGGGGACAGGTGTAACTGAGAAATTTCATGGAATTGCAGCACGGCCCGAGTTGGAAGGGACCCATGGGATCCTTGAGTCCAGCTCCCAGCTCCACACAGCACCACCCAAACTCAAACCTTCTGGCTGAGAACAGTGTCCCAATGCTTCTGTCTCCAGGGGATGCTGCTGCCTCAGACCCAACTTGCTCTTGGCAAGAAACCATAGATCCCTTTCTGCAGGCTGCCTTCCATCCTCTCATGCCCCATCTTTACACACAGCCAGGGCCGCCCAGTCCCTGGTGAAGAATCCAGCATTTACTTTTGTTAATTTTATACAACTGGTGATTGCTCAGCCCTCTAATTTGTAAACACTTCTCTGCAAGGCCTGTACACCCTCAAGGGGTCAACAGCTACTCCCAATTTGGCATCATCTGCAAACTTAGTACAAGTTTGAGTCCTACGTTCACATCATTTACAGTAACTCTGAAGAGAACTGGCCCTAAATTTGAGTCTTGGGGAACCCCACAAGTGGCTGCAGACCAGTGTAACCTTTTACAATATAATCCTTTGCCAATTGTTCACCCATTTTATTATGTACTTCTCCAGCTGTGTGCTGGAAATTTTGTCCAAATGGATACTATGACAGATAGTAATCACAATCTTTGCTAAAATATGAAAAAAACAGCATCTGCTGGCTTCCCTGGGTCATCTAGATGGGTAGCTTCCCTTGTTATAAAAGGAAATTAAGTTAGTTAAACAGGATTTCCCCTCATTAATTCATGTTGGCTATGACCAATGGCCGTGCCCTCTTTCAAGTGTTTTTTAATACGTTTCAGAATGAACCCCTCCATAATTTCCAAGCACTGAAGTGAGACCGACAGGCTTGTAATTATCAGGGTTTTCTTCCTTACTCTTCTTAAAAACTAGAGCAACATTTGCCAGTTTCCAGTCAACTGGGACCGCTTCAGCTTCCCAAGACCATTGAAAAATAATTGAGATAGGTCTCATAATGATACCAGTCAACTCCTTGAAATCCAGGGACGAATCCCATCAGGACTCAGAGAACCATATGCATCCAGCCAAAGCAGCAAATCCCAAACGAGTTCAGAACTGAGGGGAGTTTATCATTGCCACAGTCATGATCCTCAGACTCAGGTTTCCAGGGATCTCAGGGTTCATCATGAGTTTACAGAGAGGAAGAAGGCATTAAGCACCTCTGCTTTGTCTGCACCTCTTTTTGTGAAGTGACCATCATTGAGTAACAGGCCAACATTATCTCTGCTCCTTCTTTTGCTGTTATCATAATTTTAAAAGCTCTTTTTGTTGTCTCCCACAGTACTGGTCAGCTTCAACCCTAACTGAGCTTTGGCTGCATTAATTTTCTCCCTACAATGGCAACCAGCATCTCCATAGTTCTCCCATGTTGCCTGACCTTGCTTCTCATGCCCATGTCATCTGATATCAAGAGAGAAAAATGCATTTTTATTTGGTTTCTCAGTAACTCTAAAAGTATACTTTCAAAAGTGTAATTTCTGCTGCCTTTTTTTACACAGAGCAAAAGACATTGCTTCTATCCTTGCAGTATTCCTTTATCTCTTTGATATTCAAAGTTACTGCAGCAGATTACATGATTTGAAGCCTGGAAAGACAGCAATACAAGCCTGTAGAAAACACTTTCCCCACATGGGCCCCGGCAGGGAATGAGATTTTATCACTGCAGCCTACCCTGCTATTTAATAACAGGCCTGTGTTTGGTTACAATTTGCAGAACACTCAAAGTGAAAGACCTTTATAAAGTGAACGCTGACTGTACTATTAGAAATAACTATTTAAAACATCCACATATCTCCCTTGAAGTTTGTCGTGTCAGAGATCTGGAGGCCAGCTGACATCAGTGCTTGGAATGTCAGTCACCCACGAAAAGGTATTGTGTTAGGATAGCGGGGAGCAACAGCAACTTGAATTCCATTCTTAAGGAAAAACAGAGTTCATTCAAAAAGTTAAATGAAACTGCAACATTTTTTTCTTTCCATTTAAAATCCTGAGATGAGTGTTAGCAACAGAATCACCGGGAAAAAAAAGCAAATGTTTCTGAAGACTGCTTTCACATCCTGTACTTGGAGAAACTGAGCTGCAGTCTTTGTTGTTGTTTTACTTCCTTCCCACCACATCTACCTTCTTTATTACACTGAAGTTTTGGTTTATTCAGTGCTGAAGGCCTTGGGGAAGCTTCACACAGTGGGACACATATGTGCACCTCTCATTAACACCCAGCTGCCAGTTCTGCCTAGGGAATTCTTCCAACTTCAACCTGGCTTCTTCATGACTTTTCCAACTTTCTGCTAAGAATTAAAGCAATATTCTTTGCACTCAGCTCTTCAGACAATGGCAGAATTCAATGTAAACGTTGATTTTGGATCTGGTCTCCCATAGTGCTGGATTGGGTTTGGCCCAATCACTTAAAAGCTGAAGATGCTGGAAGCCAAAGGCTACAGAGCTTCAGAAAGAGAGCTGCAGCCTGCAAAGCACATCCAACTCGGGTGCCTGCAGACATGCTGAAACCCCAACCTTCCCATCTGCTAAAAATACAGGAATTGATGGAGAAAACATCTCTGTGTCACGTAGCAGAGGTCATGCCTCATCAGCCCTCCTCTCGTGCAGCACACGGGACTTTCAGGCCTTCCTTTCCAAAAAGCACAAAGAAACCACAGAGGAGAGTAACACAGCCCTCCAAACCATACTAAATCCATGGAAATGAGTTTTTAGTGGGTATAAACAATGAGCTCTTTTGTAGTCATTTTGTAAGAAAATTGGAAACATGCTAATAAAATGGCTATCGTGTTCCATTTGGGAGGAAAATGGGCTGGCCTACCCTCTCAGCTCATGGAAAACACAGGAAAACTCCTTCCAATTTTAAAACATGAATGAGATTCAACAGAGTAAAAAAAATAGAGCCTTGTCTTCATCAGAATATTTGAAATGTGGATTAGTTGTGACAAAAAGACTGCTGCAGATTAGCCCTTAGGGTTATAAGTAGCATCTAATGTGTCAGTCTACAAATGCTAAATAGAAGGGGGTGAGTAAAAAGAGGTGGGCTTTGTAATTAAAGGATCTATTCCTCCTTGGCAGAATCTGTCTCTCGTGGAGGCAGACGACTGTCAAAAAAGAACTGTCCTGGACGGATTTAAACAGAGCTTGCTGCACACAGTATGCAGTGCCTTTCACCTCCTGGTCTGCTTTTTGTCTGTGTGTTTCACTACATCTTGTACCTTATCGTTCTAGAACAATTTTGGTTGTAGGACAGTTATTGCTTCTGGGGCACTGGAAAGCATCTTGGGTGACATACTGGCATTACATACTTCACTGATAACAGAGCGAGGAATTCTGCCATGCAGTAGAGGAAGTGCTATTAAGAAAAGTGAAAGTATTGGAAGAGAACCATTAAAACTATGGAAGAAAAGGATTTATTCAGCCAGTGATTCCACCCTTGAGAACAACACAAGGAATTGTTCCCTTAAGTATAATCATGCGGTTGTTTCCAGGGTATAAGATGTTACTTGGAGTAACAACCCCTCCTCCCCTCTGATTTCTTAATGAAGATCTTTGTATAAGGAAGATGTGCCTGATTTCAGGTGTGACGTTTTTCTTCATTTTGTTCCACTGTTTTCAGAAGTGTTTTCTCGTGTTCTCCACAACTGCTTTCTTCCAGAGGTTAAGCAGTTACACGATAGACGCACACCCTTCTTTCAGACCCCACACACTTCTAATTCCCTGCAAACCTCAGCAGGTGCTGCTCTTTTCCAGTTCCTCCATCTGCCAATTTCGCAGTAAACTCACGACACCTGCCCTCCTTGCTCACCTTCTCATACAAACACAATATAAATGCAGTCCTTTGGTTTTCCCAAAGCTGGCTTTGTTTTCAGGACTTGCTAAGAGAGCAACCCCTTCACCTTCAGATCTTGTCTCTGCTCCTCTGTGTTTCACAGAGTGCCTGCATCCATCAGAAAGTGAGCAGGCAACTCCCTTGTGCCAGAAATTTCTCATTAGGTGTGTCATAGCCCTGCACTCAGCAACTCTTGATCCCTCGAGCTCACTCAGAATACAGTGGCCAAAAGCATAAAATAAGCCACTATTTGAAACTGTCACATTCATCAGAGATGAGTTGCAGCAATAACGCTAGAATTGAGCAACCCTGTATTTGCGGGACATACAGGTTCAAATTCAAACTCGATTCTGCGTGCACGTTTTCTCATTTTGCAGATGGAACATTTTCATTATAGGGCTGACCAAAGATTCATCCAATGTATTCAACACCAGCCTTGCAGCCTTCTGATATGCTTGGGAAATTGGGGCCTGAGCTTGCCTGTCAGCACAGTAGATCTTGCGTAAGAAAAGCATCTTTACTCTTTGGGGATTCAGAAACTGAAAATGAAGCCTTGATTCCAGGTGCCATTTGCATTAAGAGATAAGTATCAATATGGGAAGCTCACAACATTATCTCTGCTCCAGCATCCTCCCACCAATAAACAGCCCAAAGAAGACTGGTGTTACATGCTGCTGTGTTGATGGGGGAGACATCATTAATCAGCAAACACAGTGACACAGGCTCTGACCTTTGGCTCAAATACAATCCCATCTGCTGACTTCACTCCCCAGGAGGAATTTTCTAAGTAGAAAACACAAACTCCTGGGAACTATGGAAGAATTTAACAGAGACATTTAATCTAGCTTTAATATTTCCTTGTTGCTTGGCTTGGATGAAGAATCTGAAAACTAGTGAAAACCATCTTTTTCCTAAGCAAGATGGTCTCAGTGCAAACTGAGAATTCACTGTTTTCACCAGCTGCAAAATAAGTACAAACAGATTCAAAAAGAGAATTGCAGCTTTGAGGTTTTATTTTTGGAGCACACCTGGATAAAGAACTTATCTTCTTATGGTTGAGGTCATTATCTTGATTTAAAACCCTTGTCCAGTGTTGCTTGGACTATTACAGTAGTACAGACATTTCAGGAGAGCAGAAATGAGGTTCTCTATCTGTTTTAACAAGTAAGCTGCTCCTGACATATCAAAGCTTCAGCAAATTCTTTGAGACAGGGCCTTTTGTATTGAGAAGAAGAGAGGAGAGGAGAGGAGAGGAGAGGAGAGGAGAGGAGAGGAGAGGAGAGTTGGAAGAGATCTGCAACAATAATCAAGACCAAATGCCTGACAACTTCAGGGCTACCCAGAAGTTTAAGTATATGAGTGAAGGCATTATCCAAATGTCCCTTGAGCGTTGATAGGAACAGGGCACCAGCTGCCTCTCCAGGAAACCTTTATCAGTGTTTAATCACCTTCATGGTTAAGAATTTTGTCCTAATGTCCAGTCAGAACCTCTCCTGGCACAGCCTTGTGTCATTCCCTCCCATTCTAAATAACAACTTCATACAGCATTAGAGTTGGATAAACCCCTGACAAGATGCCAGTTCTCTGTTCTCCTATTCACATAGCTGTAGTGACTCACATGAAGCACATGGAGCAGTGACAGCCCAGACAAAGGTATCCTCTTCTTCTGACTTCATGGTTGGGACATGTTGGTGATTCATGTCTGGGAAACGAGCCCTCAAAAACAAACTCAACCCTGCCAGTTTAGAGCATCCTTCATGTTTATGTTGCTCTCACAGAAAGATCTGTAAGTCAACAGGTTATGCCAAAGGCAAGCACCACTCTTTTGGTGGTCTCTTTAGCAACCGAGGAAAGATAAACTATGGAACAGACACTGTAGATGCTGGAGATGTCTCTTTTTATGGCTGTTCAGGAAGCAGAGTGAAAGGAAGCTGTTTATGGCTGCATCACACTGCTTTTGCAGGCGTTCTGGGAAGTGAGGACCCACGCAGAGGCCCCTTGCATCTGGATGACAGATTCAGACAATGGATTGTTTTTAATCTTGGTGTATAGAAAATTCCAGCTAAACTGATTTCATATGTGCTTTGTCTGGTCCCTGGCCAGCATGGGTGAGGCAGACCAAGGCAATGAGAACAATTTTTTTGCATACTAAAGTTGGGTTCATGGTTCTAGTATAGTCCAGCCTTGGCTCATTGACCAGTCAAATTGCATGGGACATAACTTGATACGGGGAACTGGTTTGTTGCCTGAAATCTGTGTTAAAGGACTGTTTTGGATTCTACTATTTCCAAGTCCACGGGTGCTGGAGAGCTGCAGGAAACCCTCCTGTTCAAACTTCAGAAAGTCTTATGGCATCCTGCCAATAAAAATCCACTGACACAGATGTTTTCTCAACATAAAAGACTGTCCAGCCCCCACAGAAGATTAACCTCCATAGCTGTGTCTCACTTTGGAAAAGTTTTTCTGAAGGGCTGAACCCAGGTCCCATGGCATGCACTGACACAAACACTGCTCGACTGTACCAGCAGAGTGTAGGTCTGCATTGCAGGAGTGGTGATATGGGAGCAGTCACTTGGAAACAGTGATTTTGTTTTTCCCCCCTGAGAAATGACTCTTAGGAGGAACCTCACAGGAAACACATGCTGCAAACCCATAGTGTTAGGAAGGTGGGTTTCTGGCATGCTGACTGCTTCTAATAGCTAGCTGCCTACAGCTCTGCCACTGTAAATAACTTTGCCACCTGGAAACAAATTCCAGGTTAAACATCTGGATTCTAGTGCATTCATCATCCCTTGTCTTCATTACAACAGAGTCTTGGAGGGGAATGAAAGGCAAGTGTAATTCCTGAAGCCCAGCTAGGTGGGACGGAGTTGCATGAGCACAATGAACACATTCCATCCTTAAAATGGCATACACAGGCCAGCAGGGTTTCATACAGTATGAGCTTTCATATTCGAGACAGGAACCGTTTAATGTTGTTTTCATTTGTCAGATGTTTGGAAAATGCAACAAGTGTTTATTCCTTTACTTCTGAGAAGTGCAGCCTGCCTGGCAAGGCACAAGAACTGCTGCAAAACATTTGGGGACAGCGTGTTCTTCCCATAGAGGTCTGCACACCTCTCAGAGAACATTCTGAGCAGTGACAGAGAAGCTGCTGAGGCTGGACCCTAAGGAACTGGAGCTAGGCTATCAATACAGCATCAAGAGTGCCCAGATAGGTGACACTGTGAATGATAATTGACTGTACATAATCCTAATCTGTGCCCCATGTTTTATAGAATCATCACAGAATAGAATCACAGAATGGCCTGGGTTTTAAAGGAGCACAATGCTCATCCAGTTCCAACCCCCTGCTGTGTGCAGGTCGCCAACCAGCAGCCCAGGCTGCCCAGAGCCACATCCAGCCTGGCCTTGAATGCCTGCAGGGATGGGGCATCCACAGCCTCCTTGGGGTTCTACTGTGGAATTCTGTGTCTTATGGTGTAGAAAAGGTGATGAAGACATTGCTTTCTGTGTGAGTTCTGAATGTATCCAAGTGGCACAGTGAACAACTTATCCTGAGCCAGTGAGTAAATGATAGTTCCAGAGGCTTCCAGGAAGCGCTCTGCCTTAATTACCACAACTCGTCTTAACGCAGTTAAATTTTCACACCCTAAACAAAACTAGCCCTCTGTTCTGAGGACCAAGTCATTTGGCCATTTCCAAACAACACTACTTAACCCCTGGAAAATATTTTGCTTGGAAATGGCGGAACAGTGCATCACTTCATCGTGCCCTCTGAGCTGCTGAGACTGATCCTTGACATTTCCTGCACCTTTACCAACAGACTGTAAGCTGACTGCTGACACTGCAGATCAGCTTGCCCACATGCTCAGAGTAGAGCTGCACCTGCTCACCTGTGCAAGGCATCTGGGTGCACCACTGAAGTGCTTTTAGAAGACAATTAATACTTAAACAGCATAGATAAGCACAAACCATGCCCCAGAAACGCTGCACCATTTCCAAAAGAAATGCTGAAAATGTCATTCTCATCTCCAACTCGTTTGAAGAGAAGCAGGGGCTGGGATGGCATCAGACATCAGGAGGCTGTTGGTAGCCATGCCTCTGACGGGCAATTCCTGCCTCTGCCACCAAATTATTGTTGGTATGCAAGGGCAAATTTCAGGTTCTGGTCAACACATCAGTTGGAATAATATCACCAAGTCAGTGAAACAACACTGCACTGATTTGCTCCACACTCTCATCCTATGAAATCAGGTCTTCTGCAGTGCAGTGATGTTATTTCTGATTGTCTTTTTTGATCACCATGAGCCAGTTGGATTCCACTCCAGACTTTCAGTTACTCTACTGAACTACAAGCAACCAAGCTGCAAAAAGATAAATACCAATTGGATATGAGGGAACTATTCCTTACCATAACCGTGGCAACACCCTGGGACAAGAACCCCAAAAGGACAGGTCTTAAGCATTCAAAACTCCATCAGAAAAGGCCCTGAGCAAACTGATCTAGCTTTGAAGCTAGCCCTGATCTAAGCAGAAGGCTGAGCTGGAGACCCCTTCTGTTCAGTGAGTCTCGTGTTGGAATTAAATCAGCCTTCAGAAAACATCTGCAGGAAAAATAAAACCAACACACACACAAAAAAAAAACAACCAGCAAACTATTTTGAGTTGAAGAGAAGATTGGGTAAGATCTGTTTCTCATTTCCTTACTTTGCACTCCAGGAAGCAGATCAGAAATTCATACTGCAGTGCATTCTCTGACCTGACTTAGTGCTTGTAGAGCCCATTCCTGCTTGGAAATCAGGATCAAGGTGTGGAGGCTCTCTTGCATCTCTGTTTTCCCAGCCTTGGAGATACCCAGCACTGCTGAGAGATTCTCAGGTGTTCACGTGTTTTTCTGTTCTCAGAAAGAACCTGGGAGCAGTGTGCTGAGCAGTCTGCAGTCTGCAGTGCAGATGTCTGCAGTCTTACCTTCACATCTGTGGCTGGTCTCGCTCTGCTTGTGTCCTGCAGGGCATTTGCATTCATAAGAACCCACTGTGTTGATGCAGTTACCACCCTGGCAGAGTCCAGGAATGGCTTGACATTCATCCACATCTACAGGAAAAAAAAAGCAAAGACGTTGGAAATTATAGCCATTGAAACAGGTGAAGGTTCAGCTTACGATGGTGAAGAATAGTTCTATAAGAAATAGGAAGCCTTGCTCCAAGTAGGTGAATTTATATTTTTCAAAGCAATTACCTACCAGTTGCATTAGCTGTAAGGACATAAAATGGACAGATTGCTGGCACAGCTACACAAAACAAAAAGGGAGAGAAAAGTGTAATGTTTTCCAAAGCCAACATCCCCAGGCTCAGCAAAAACCTTCGTATGGATGGCAAGGCTATGATCAGTGTGGCTGCTCCCTTATGGTAGTAGTTGAGTTCGTTCCAGGTTGGTGGCTGAGTACAAGATGAGAAATGGTTTGCGTGCAGCCTTTAGAGAGCAACATCTGATGCTGGGCAAAGAGGGGAACCTACAGACCGTTAGCTGTTCCATCAGCCCAGCCCCAGGATGCTCAGCCTGCAGCCAAGAGCTCCTCAGCTGTGAAGGGGCACTGCTTTCCAAAGCACCTCAGGAAGTTCTCAGCACTTACTGCTAGATCCAGCACTCCCAGGTGCAGCAGATATTGATGCTCCAGTTTTGTCTGCAGTAACGGTGACAACATATAAATAAGCCAAGCTCACACAAAGACATTGGGGACATATAATGCAGATTACAATAGGCAGCCAGAAAGATCTCTGCATTTTCAGTTTTATCCTACAGACAGTGGTTAATTGTGGGTGTTGGATGCAACAGGCTTTTTGGTCACAACAGGTAAAGGCTCAAATTGGTTGCAGATGCAGAAAGGAATTCATGCATCTATGCATGGAGATCCCTTCAACAGACCAGTGGGAAAAAAACAAACAATCTTGAAGGCTGCCAAAAGGATTTACTGATCAGAGCTCAATAGACCATTCTGCTGTTATTGCCTGAGTGTCCTGGACATTGAACAAAACTTCTGAACATTTTTTATGCCTATTTTAATTGTTCGTGTGATCTCAAAGGAGATATAACTTCTGTTTAGACCCAACGTTAAAGTTTATAGAGCACCAAGCACCAGATACAAGAGCTGACTATGTGCCCCATTAGCAACAGCAATGTTCCAGAATGAAGACACATGGAAAGCTTAATTGGTAACTTAGTTTTAAACCTGGTGAAACGTTAGCTTTAGTTAGATTTACTGCATCTTGCAGCATAGGGGATCATCTGAGAGCTATAGCATGGACAGAACCTTTAAATGAGATAAGACTATCTGAAAAATGCAAACAGTGTTGAGCAGAGAAAAATTTCACTGAAGCTATCCATCACACCTCTGTGTGCAGAAGATCTGATCAGACCCACATGAAAAATCTAGATTTTATTTTACTTGTGTTTTAAACTGAATGTGACCAGGAAAATCCATATATTGAAACTGTCTCAGAATGGTAATCCCTAACAAGTTTATTTGGGATCTATCCAGATGCCTGAATGCAACTATTACAACATGTTAGAAAACCAAATACCTACATGCACATTAATTAAATTATAATATAAGAAGTTTTACAAGTCTTACGAAGGAAAAATGAACAAGGAGGGCAGGTGTATGGTCAGAGGAAATGGAATAAAATGATAAAGTTGAGATATCCACTTTTATTCAAATAATTCCAAATGTTCCCTATGGAAACATAACCAAAGGCAACACAATCTGCAGGCAGTCGCATCTCATGAAATATTTCCAGCTGAAGATATTTCTACTTGCAGTGCTGGTAAAACCTGAACACGCTGCCTGTGGCACAAACATTTCTCTCCCCCAGTTCACTTCCTTGATTAAGGGGAGCAAACTTTGGCCTCTAGCAATAGTTTTCCCATACACATAAGTTTTTGTCACCTATGAAAAATATCACTGAAGTGGTTGTCAGGTGGGAGAGCTAAGTCCATGGTGATGCTCTGTGACGTATGAGGACAGATACAGCACATACATTTTCACAAATAAATGTCCTCTCTACCGCGGCTCCTGGCAGTCAACCTTCACTGGAGCTTTCAGTACACATCAGGATGGATAAGAGAAAATCCTCTTATGTGTTGTGACATTTACCTTGGCAGGCTCCAGTACGAATGTTGGGAATGAAACCTCGTCGGCAGGGGTGAGGCTGGGCAGGGCACATCTCACACGGGTGACCCCACGCCCGTCCAATGGTGGCACAACACATGGTCTTGGTACAGACGATCCCGCTGAGTTGGCCCTGGCACATCTGGTTATTTACCTGGCTAAAGCAGGGACCGGTACGGTAGTCTGAGGGAAAACAAAAACAGCCACAGGTTAGATCAAGATACAAGTGCAAGGTTGTCTGTCTAAACTGCCTGTCTAGTCTTACTGGATCTATTTCTCATCCTACCAACGAAGTTTTTCAAGTGCAGACTCACAGAATTGTAGAATCATAGAGTCACCAAGGTTGGAAAAGACCTCCAAGATGATCCAGTCTAACCATAGAATCATAGAATCATAGAATCACCAAGGTTGGAAAAGACCTAAAAGCTCATCCAGTCCAACCGTTCACCTATTACCAACAGCTCCCACTAAACCATGTCCCTCAACACAACATCCAGTCTTTCCTTCAACACCCCCAGGCTCGGTGACTCCACCACCTCCTTGGGCATCCATTCCAGCGCCTGATCACCCTTTCTGAAAAGTAATACTTCCTCATGTCCAGCCTGAATCTCCCCTGCCGTAGCTTGAAGCCATTCCCTCTGCTCCTATCACTAATGACACGAGAGCAGAGGCCGACCCCCAGCTCACTACAACCTCCCTTCAGGCAGTCATAGAGAGCAATGAGTCTCCCCTGAGCTTCTTCAGGCTGAACATTCCCAGCTCCTTCAGCCTCTCCTCATATGGCCTGTGTTCCATCACCTACCATCAGCATTTCCCCACTAAACCATGTCCTTTAGTACAACACCTAAATATTTCTCGAACACTTCCATGGGCAAGTTCTGCAAAAATATTAAATATTAAGTAGCCATAGGAAGAATAAAGATTTAAAACTAAACTAGAAGCTAGCACTGGATAGTGGTTGCCTTTCGTCCACCTTTCATGAGACCACTGGGAGGTTCTCCAAGTCAGCTCTTCCTGGTTTCCCCAGGCTCATCCCAAGAGCTACAGTGATTCCATGTCTTCAGTCAGTGCTCCGCAAGCAATGGCCCAAAACCAATTCAAAATACAACATCAGGCAAAGAGGACATTTCAGGGCTGCAAACTCAGCTTCACTGTGGACTGCTGGCAACAGTGAAACGATCAAGCTTCATATAAATTAGATTAACTGGAGAGAAGGTAATGGCAGTGCTTTAAACTAAAAAAGAGCAGATGGAGATTAGATATTTGGAAGAAACTCTTAACTATGAAGCTGGTCAGGTGCTGAAAGAGTTGCCCAGAGAAGTTGTGGATGTCTGATCCATGGAAGTGTGGAGGGCCAGAATGGATGGAGCTTTGAGCAACCTGGAGATGTGTAAGGTGTCCTGCCTCTGACAAGGGGACTGGAACTGAATGGGCTTTAAGGCCTCTAGGGACAAAGACACTTATGGAGATGGCATTTCTTGGACAGCCTTAGGGCTTGGCAATCCAAGTAACAGAAACATGCATACAGGCAAAGTATATCATTTCAGTACTCAAGGACATCCTTTCATCTCCAGTGTCCCATTGCTATACTCAATAAATGCAAATCTCATACCTCCAGGTCAAGAAAATTTATAAAAACAATCTTGTTTCAAGATACTGGGTCCCTTACTGTGATCCTGCAATATAAACGAGCACTCAGGCAGTCAGTCAGTACAATCACACATCACCAAAGGAGAGAGATGAAGGCACTATGCTCATAATCCTCTCAGTTTTGGGCACCCAAGGATTATGTATATCTAAGTACATAAGTGAAGGTGCTCCTCATTTAGAACAGTGGACTTTAAGTCACCATTCCCTCCAGCATCTTCGATATCTATCTCAGCACAGAGGGAGATCCACCAACCAACTCACATTACACAAAAGCTGGACTTGTCTTAGCTCCCATGCACCCTGCAGTGAAAGGCAAATGGGGCGCAGGGCCATATGCTTTAGAAGCAGGATTCACAGCTGTCTGCTGCGAATGAATGACAGCACTGTGATAAGCTCGGACCATCAGTTCAGCTGGCTGTTCTATTAAAGCAATAAACAATTTAGGCTTCCTATAGCCCCAAGATGAATACACTTAGTACCGTCTGCCTTGGGTCAACGGTGAAATAGAATTGAGAGACAAAGTTGTCTCAACAAATATGCAACACAGTTCTGCTAAGAATTTTCTCTCAAATTTTTGTTGGTGACAATTTGGAGATGGAGATGTCTTGCTGTCAGCTTGCTGCTGCTTGGCTTGCAGAGTACCAGCCCTAGATTCACCCAAAAACCTTCTGAGAGAGAATTCCTCAAACTTTCTCCATGCTGTCTGATGTAAATGGTGCTCATAAAAGGATTTCTGTGCTCTTGGACAGTCTCTGTAAAGGCAGCCTCCTTCCGTAACACATGTTATAGTGACTCATTTCTTCTGTTTAACTCTTAAAGGTCCCTTGGCAATTTTAACTAGAGCTTTAAAACCAGATGCTGCAAAAGCAATCAGCTCATTTTCCATCTCCAACGAAGTTACTCCCAGCCCTTAAAAACAAAAGGACTTTGAAGGGGCTTGTTTGCACCATGGGCACTCTCTGGGCTCTCACAACCCTTGGTTGGGGCTGTTAGCACAGCAGGCATTCATCAGGAAACAAAGTTCTTAAGCTTCTTCCTTCTACTGGGAATAAATGAATGCATGTAAATGCTTGATCAGTGGCTGGAAAAAGGACATTTAACCATATTACTGTCAGACCAGAAAATTCCACATTCGCCATGAAGGAAGTTAGATGTTGGTTAAACACGCTGTTCTGTATCAGATAACAGGCTACAAATCTCCGCCTGAGGAATTGCTTAGGGAATTTTGATGTTGGACTAATTGACTCAAAATTCAAATCCCAGCATCAGTGGCCAGATTAGCCCACAGATGTCTTTGCAGTGAAACATTTGGATTTGAAATGTGAAGCAAAACAATGTTACGTGGAAAGTGGTTCTAAGAGCCACAAGCAGCAGTGGTACACACAGCTATTGACTTATAGCTCTGTTTCTGGAAATGGGTTTGTACAGCATCAGTGCTGAACGGAGCAACGCTGCTTGTCCGTGCTCCACTTCTCGGCCTGCAAGTTTTCAGGTTGTGACCTTTGTGATCAGCTGCCTTCTTTCTAAATCCCAGCAAGCACGTGCAAAGATAGGGTAGATGGTTTGAGACAGGAAACTTTCCCCCTCTGGACATCTTTGCAGGACAATCACATTGCCAGACCTGCACTTGCATGAAACCACAGAGAGGCTGGTCTGTAAAAGGTCATCTAGAAATGCTGGTAATTACTGCAGGCCTTAGAATGAGAGTGCATGTGCTGATGAGCCTTCCTCACTCCTGCTGCATGTACTCAGTGAAGTCTGGGGTGTTCATCCTTGTTTCAGTTCCACCTGGCACCAGGTATGCATAAACTATATGGGAAACATACAACAAATCCTCCTCTATCTCTGGGACAGAACCAGTGACCACAGGAGTTCCTTAATCACATCTTACGGTTCTCTCTCATTTCTATTTTTCGAGCAGCTGAAAGCATGACAGTACTCAAAAATTAATGCTGATAACATTGTCCACAGCAGTGTTGGAAAGTAGATGTTGCTGAGATGTAAACAACAGGAGGTATCTGAGGATAAAAGGGCAATGCTTTTGAAGTTACTTTGGTTAAAGCAGTGACAGGTGTGCGTAAACACCTCTGTTTAGACATGAGAACAGAACTATGTACTCTCTTTGCAGTGAATTACCAACTAGTCATCGTTTGGCCTTTGACCCAAATTTTAACAATACCAGCCCACATGGTTCTCGTTAACGTTGCCTGCTGTGCCAAGTTTAATGCTTTAGTTGGTTCTGACTTATTCCTAGAAAACAGATCAACATATTTTGAGCTGATTTCTCACTCCCTGCCTTTCTTCTGTAACCTATAACAATTCATCTTTAAATGGAAATGTCTGCTGTCATTGTGGTGTGCATCTGCAAAGGGCTCCAACTGACTTAGCAAGTCAGATCACAGCTGAGGGCAGCACTGCCATGGGGTAAACCTGCACCTGTCTGCCATCCTGCTGCTGCAGGCTGGGAGCACTGCAGCAGGAATTCCTTCAGACTGATGATGAAAGAGCAGTGGTAAGGGGAACGCTCAGTTTTAAACAGATAATTGGCAAAAAATAGAACTGCATATGTAGATCACTTCCTTGGAGGGAATGCAGCTAAGGAAATTGCAGCCTTGAGTGCAGAAGGTCTGCCTGCATTCCAGCTGCCATCTGTTGCTAATTTTAATGGGTTTACTAAACATTGAATGAGGCACCAATCAAGTTTGTCTTTAAGGAGATACATGTGCTTAAGAGGCGTCTGAAGCCCTGCTCCAGTGTACATATAGGATCCCATCTTCCAGCCTTACAGCAACAGCATCCGCTGGTAGAACAAGGGTGAATCCCAGTTTTTCTACCTGCAGGTAAATCTCTCATTAAAGGGACTGCAGAAAATATAGGATCAGGCCTTATTTTAGGAATAAAAGCTTCAGTCAGACGGAGTCTTTCCAACTCTACGGGAGAGACTTTCAACACAGCAGGGCCATGCACATCCAGTCCTTCACCGATCAATTCTAGATGAAAAAAGCAACACGCTAGCTCACTGTCTGGCTTATCCCCTCCAAAAAATAGCAAACAGCAAATACTCATTATAGGACAGACATCAGGTTTCCTCCTAGCATCTATCAATCATCAGCTTCATCAGTGCATGGCTCTCACTTCTCCTTCTCGCGCTATTAACTTCAAAGCAGACCGTGCTCAGTGCGTTGCTCCGTGGGCTGCTTATCTCCGTGAGTCAGATCAGGTTACTGTTCACATCCTCAGCTCGAGTAGCCCACAAGGAGAGAGAATGCTGCAACTACAGAATGCACCAAGGATTCGGAGCTGCAGCATCAAAGTGTTTGTGTTAGCTGTAAGAAATCGTATACCTCGCTCTTTGTTTTCAATGCTCTCCTCCCCCCAGCCCCACTCTGACAGTATGGCTTCAAGCACCAGCAAACCTAAACTATGGAATGTATGGGGAATGGCTATTTACATGGGTGCATAGTGATAGGACAAGGGGGAATGGTTTCATACTGAGACAGAGGAGGTTTAGCTTGGATATTAGGAGGAATTTTTTCACACAGGGTGGTGAGGCACTGGAACAGGCTGCCCAAGGAGGCTGTGGATGCCCCATCCCTGCAGGCATTCAAAGCCAGGCTGGATGTGGCTCTGGGCAGCCTGGGCTGCTGGTTGGTGACCTGCACACAGCAGGGGGTTGGAACTGGATGAGCATTGTGCTCCTTTGCAACCCAGGCCATTCTATGACTCTATGATTCTATGACTTCTGCAGGTGCTGCAGTCAGCTTGAAACTGCAGTAATTCCGATCTCCCAAATGCTGCAGCCAACACAGGGCTCAGATGTGCTCTGAAGAACTGACCTCATCTGAATTTCCCTATTTGGGGGCTGTCATGGGGATCACCAGGAATACCTATGGCTAATGAACAGTGACTACAAGCCCCTGGGGAGTTCATACGAGGAGTCCATGCTGCTGTATGCATGTTTGCATTGCACCACTCTGTTCCACCTGCAAACAGCTTCCTGCAAATGTCCCTCCAGGTATTTTTTACCTTCCTCGTTATGCGCCTAGGATACAAGCAGAGGAATAACTTGCTGTTGCTGACATCTCTTTCCCCAAACACGCTGTATGGCCTACTGCTGGAATGTGTGGGACAGTCTGACACTACAGTGGAGCAAGAGGGCTCCAGTGCCCCTGGCTGAGCACACTGCAGCACCAGGGCTGCCCTGCTCAGGGGTGCTGCCCTGGCTTTGCCTGCAACACTTCAGCCACTTTCCCAGAATATATCTCACCTCCTACAGGCAGTAATAAAGAAATGCACATGACTCTTTGCCAACCGTGGTGATAATTTTTGCCAGAAATACAGCTTGGTCTCATTAAAAAGAATAATCCATTTCAGACTATTTAAAACTACCACTCTGAGACTATCAAACTTTTATGTAGAACAGTTGGAAGGCACCTTCTTTATTGCTAAGTTTTCCCAACACCAAATGAAGACGATGGAAATCTTTTGTAGGGAATTCCTCTCTGGGACACAGAGCTCAATGGAATGCCATTACTTTGTAGGAGAATATTAACCTGAGCAACTCAGTTTGAGTTCTCTGAAGGAGACCTCAAACCAAACGCAGTAAATAAGGACATTTTATCAGATGTTAATTATAACTCCACAAGCTGCTTTACATTGCTTTTTATAGCATCTGAATTGGACCCGAAATATTTACAAATTAATTTCAGAATCTAAATTACTGCTTTGCATTTAATTGAAATTCTAAATTAACTTCGTGCTGCCATCTACTTTGTCCTTATTGTCCCTCTGGGGAAAAAAAAGGTAGTTTCAGATACTGAACTATTCTGTGTGACAGTTTTCCCAAGTAGGAGAGCTCTCCCACTCCTGTGACATCCATCAGCCCCGTGCTGTAGCACCGAGTGCATCACTGCTCACCGTGGGAATTCAGACTCCTGGGTAAAGATTCAAGACCACCAACAATCATACTGCTTTCTTTGCTATTTAGAACCATAATCCTGGAAAGCCAAACACGCCTGACCCCTCTGCTGCTTCCAGAAGGAATGTGAGCCAATTGAAGTGCTGTGTCTCTGCCTTCCAGACCATCCCTTCTTCAGCACCATTTGTCTGGCATGCCTGTGAGATGGGCTGTGGGCTGAGTGAACTCCCTCTTCACAAAATAAGCAAACAGAACAGCAAGGAAGAAGAGATCTTCTGTGAGAAAAACCAAATTCCTACTCCTAACAAACAATGCTTTGCTGAAGGTTTCTCCTTCAAGCAGCGAGGACAAATGCTGCTTGTGAGCGATCCACAGGGAGCTCCAGCGCCCACCACAGTGAGGTCAGTGCAGCAAAGCTCAGCCCCTGGCATTGCTCCACGCTGCTCTCTAAAAGCTCCAGCAGCCAATAACGTGGAGCAAGGACAGGGGATAGCAAGCCTGACATCTGTTTTTTAATTGTCATTGTGTGACTTCTTTCCCATTCGTGCCCAGCGCACAGAGAGATCACAGACTGGGAGCACCAGCGTGCAACAGCCACCAGCCAAACTGCAGGCTGAAAGCTGTTAGCACAAGGCTACCCAACAGCGTGCAATTGTTCCTGCTGTACTAAATGCACACTGAAAAGCACCAGTTATAGGTCTCTGCACATAGTGCAGCTCTGCATCTCTGCTGGGCTTCCCAGGCTGTGTACAACACCAACAGCACAATGGGAAGGGAGAGGGCAATGCAGGGAGAACAGCATGGGGGTCTCTGCAGGGCTCCTTCCCATGGAATGCTTTCCCCACTTCATCATTTCCTTACCTCATGCAAACAGTCACATTCCTGATGTTTAACTGTTTGGACTTGTGCAAAAAAAAGAAAAAGCTGGCAAGGGTAGTCTATAAGGCCAGACATTCTATGCACTGAAAAAACACTCTTAAAGAAAATAGTAAGGAGAGACCTTTTTAACATTTTCCCGCCCTATTTTTACACTTTCCCGTCAGTCTCAGCCTGGTGAAACCTGAGAGAGAACTCCATGCACAGCCCTGCTCCAACAGCTCTATGGAAATCACTCTGATGGAGCCATCTCCATCAGATCACTCCAGGCAGTGGTAGAATCGTGTGGGTAGGTTGGAGCTGGCATTGCTGCTCTGTGCTCTCCATCCTGAGAGGGAAGCGCTGAAATCCTGGTGGGTCAGCTGATGAAGACATGGAGATCCCAGGGGGGTGGCACAGGGCTTTCAAAGAATCACAGAATCATAGAATGGCCTGGGTTGCAAAGGAGCACAATGCTCATCAGTTCCAACCCCCTGCTGTGTGCAGGTCGCCAACCAGCAGCCCAGGCTGCCCAGAGCCACATCCAGCCTGGCCTTGAATGCCTGCAGGGATGGGGCATCCACAGCCTCCTTGGGCAACCTGTTCCAGTGCCTCACCGCCCTCTGTGTGAAATACGCTGGGACTCTTCTCCATGTTGTAAACTTACCTATAAGTGATTCTATGATTCTATTTTCCTGCTGTACAGTGAGCTTGGAACAAAGACTGAGAAGGACACAACAGAGTGAGGACTTGTAATAGTCTGTCTGGTTTAACAGTTCTTGTCTCAACATTACCACTGTGTGAGCTGCAGCCAACTGCTTGCTGCTCCTTCAGCAACGTTTCTGTATATGAAAAGCAGCAATGCAGTGGCTTATGCTAAAGGGGAGGAAAGGTGATCATTGGAAGAAGCTTATCCACAACAGAAATATCTTGAAATAGAAGAAAGAAGTCTCAGGAATGACCAAGCAGAAACAAATGACATTATCTTCTTCCTAAACTCAGTCAGTGGAAGTGAAAACATTGCACACTCCTTAGTATCTTCTTATCACAGTACATTGCAACAGGCAATGGCTTTTCTCTGCATTCAATGGAGAAAGGATCTATTTATTAGGCAGATTAAAAAAACATGCAAAAAGGGCAATCTTAACTTTTAGACTGGAAGCAAATGTGTGCTCAGAGCTCAGCTCAGTAAGAGATCAACCAGTAGTATCTCCTAGGCTAGAAACACACTGACAGCCACAGTGACTGCTCACGGAGTGGAAGAAGCTCAGTAGGAAACATGGAAGGCAGCTCAAAGGCCACAACCACAAAATCATCCACTGTCCTGATGAAGCACTGAAGATGTAACAGCACTGGCACTGCTTTCTAATGCCTTGTGTAAGTCACTGATCGTGAGAGGTATCAGAATAAGGTGATCAGATACACCCTGACCTGTTACTTGTACACCATCTTGTTTCCAGCAGGACAAAATCATATGCTCTGAGTCTTACTTCTTCAATGATTGTGGACTTTCAGAAGCAAACACATCTGCCTTACCCAATAAAAAGCCAATTTACTGCTCTGCAAACTGCTCAAATTGTAGAAAAGTGTGTGGAATTGACCCTGTCCACTCCTTGTGTCCTTGGGTTGGAGTTCAATTCATTGATTCTTGGGATAAGATTATTCAAAATTAAGCTCAGAAAAATTTTAAAAGTCCTCTTTTTGTTTTCTTTTTTTTTTTAATCCCAAAACTTTTTTTTTTCTGGTCTCCCCATGAAGAAGTAGTTGCTTCATCCATTCATTTTGCATTAAAAAGGCACTTTCTTGAGTGGACTTTCAGTACATCTCCTCTCAGGAAAGGAGACAAAGGTTAGTGCTGGGGGTGAAATAGTGATGAGAGAACCTGAGCCCAGTTCAGTTTGTCCACCCTTCATTCATATCCTGCCCCACACAGGAAGGGTTTGGCTTTCTTGCAGGGTTCCTAGATTTCCTTCTAGTTTCTTATGCTCTTGAGAAGCAGGACAACACACTGCTGCAGTTCTCAGACACAAGTGTGGTTTGTGGACCCTGCTAGGCTGCACAAGTCTGGATCTCCTGTGCCACTGTGAGCTGAGCACCCATTTGTAGGGCCTTGACTACACATAAGTCAAGCAATGCCTCTCCTGCCACTTTGCATTTCCTCTTCCATCTTCACAGATTTGCAGATGACAGTGTTGATGCCCATCACCCTTGGATTGATCTCAGGGCACTGGAGCTGCAGCCCTGGTGGTCTGGTACTTTGTTCCAATGTGCCACGTGTTCAGATCCACTCAGCAGCGGCTGCCCTGTGGATTTAGCTGTGTGAGATACCAGGGCAATGCACAAGCTCTGCACCTTCTGCTCCAGAGGTGCTCTGCTTCCAAATGCACTGATCGGAAGGTTCAGAAGCATCAGAACACCCTGTTGGATACCTGGACACACTGCATCCTGAAGTGACAAAAGATCAGAAGATAGGAAGTCTCCTTCCTGCTAAACCTACAGCAGGCCATGAGGTGCCAGCTACAGAATGGGAGGCCCCAACCTGTGGGCCTTCCACCACGTGGAAAATAGCAGTATTAGATAGCTACACTGCCCCAACACGGGGAGGAAAGGAGTGTGTGATCCCCTCACTAAGAACTGTACCCTAATGCCCTAATGGCCATGCAGCAAATTGGGATGTGTCTACATCCCACCAGGGCTATCAGCCAACCACGGCACAACTTTCTGCAAAGACCAGAGGGAAATGTGGTTTCTCAGGACGATAGCTAGGCTTATCAAAGAAGCCTTTGATAAGGGGAAAATAGTAAGCTGCAGTTGTGTCCAGAGCCAAACTCCACGCATGGTGATGTCTTTATCGGATCGTTTTGCATAAAGCGTGCTACAACTTAGAGAAGTAGAAGTTGGCACAATCTTTGCTGTCTGGACTACATTTGCTTAATAAAGCACTTAATTTAGGTGCTTAATGTAGAGAAATGTTTAATATGGCAAAACTGGAGTCCATGCCTCACCTCTGGAGGCAAGCTGAATAGAAGGAACACAATCACATCTCTCAGCTTTGAGTTCTGTTTTATGTCTCATCATCCAGATTACCAGTCTTCCTAATGGAAGGTTTTTAATAAAAAAATATTATTTTTTATTGGGAAAAAGGAATAAATCTTAACACTGTCAGTAGCATTTATCGATCTGATTTTTTGCTTGAAGTAATTTCAAATTTCATCTGGAATTAAGTGGAAGAGCCACTCGTTATGTGCAGGCAAACTCACATCTCAGTGACTCAAATCATTCAGACAGCTTTCACGACAGAAATGAGCCACAGTAGCCACTGTTTTCCATCGTTTTGTTTTTGCTTTTTTTCCCTATCCCAGAGAGCTGTAACCCAAGAAAAGTATAAGAGTTTTTGAAACCCTGGAAGAGCCTTTCAGCTCACGGGATTCCGGTGGAGAATCACACAAAGTGAATTTCAATTCAGTGAATTGAACACGAAGTGAATTTCAATTCAGTGTTGTATGAGCGCAGCTTACTGAGCACTACTCCATCCATGCTCACTGTTTTTCTGAACCAACAAGAGATACCAGCAGGGCAAAGGCACAGATGTGTGCCTAAAACAAAAGCGAAGACTGCCCCGCAGTATAAATGAAATGATATTTCTCCCACCTCTTCCAATCACGGGATCAAAGCAGAGCGCTCCATCAGTCCTACTAAAATCCATTCCAACACAGAGACACAAGAACAGCACAACAGGAAGGAAACCTCTCCCTGTCCTTCATCAATCTTTCACCATCTCCACTGTGCTGAATTCACGTCCTTGCTTATCACCTCAAAGTGCTGCATTGTCTCAGCTGAACAAACCTCATTAAAAGTCCTTCTATGTTATCTTGGGGATCACTAAATGTCCACGAAGTTTCCGTGGTCCCCTTTGTTAGCATGATGTACATTCTGGCATGCCTGATCTCTGGGGCAGTTTCCAGCTGAAGGTATGCAATATGAACACTGGCTCCTGGCTATTCTACTAAAAGCAGAATTTTGGAAGGATTATGACCTGAGTTAGAAAGGAGTGAGCAAAAGGAACGTGTTTATTGCTGGCTGCTTCCTGTTAGGACTTTCACACTGATGCTAAGGGGATCAGACACACCCTGTGTTGCTGCTGCTTTTCTCATAAGACTCCACATTAAACTGGAAATGTTGAAGAAAAAAAGAAGCAAATGTTCTGATGAGAAAGCCGAAAAGCTGGGAATAATTCACTCAATAACTCTTCTTATGGTTGGAGAGGCCTTACATGCAAGAACAGTGGAGTATTCTGCAATATCCTCACCATCTGATAACCTGTGCGGTTTAATGTGCCATCCAAAGTGACAGATCCATGAACATCATCTGTGTGCTACAAGACAGAGCACATATTCTGGTTATATACAGCATGGGGTGTCTTGTCACTTGAAAAGCTACGGCTGGAGGGAATGTATGAGATCATTTTGGATTCTTCCTTCCCTTAGACAAGACTGACTACCAGTTTTTGTGTTGCTTGCTATCAAGCACCGGCAGTAAGAGAAATCCACAAACTCCTCCAGAAACTCTTCTATTTGGACAATAGATAAAAGTGGCAGTTAGATTAATTGACATTAAATGTCACAAACAATATGCGTAGAAATTAGAAGGATGAGAGGAACTGCTGTCCTATGCAGAAAAGATCTTTGAGAAATTGATGAAGCACACACAAAACGTGCTCATCTCATGACCTGCAATTAGTCTTACTGCTTGTTAATGGAGGTTTCTTCCAGGACTAGAGTGGTCTCAGTTGTGAGGAACCCGCTGTTTGCAGAATCAAAACAAACAAACAAAGACATCAAAGTCCTTTGGAAGCTTTGAAGAACCTACAGACGCAGACACGTTGTACAGATCAGAAATCCCCCCTGAGATTTCGGAGATCCTCATGTTATGTACATGTTGAATATAAAAAGCTTTGCCTCGACATATGGAAAATAATGGACATGCAAGAAGAAAGCAGGCCACTGTCAGGAGCAAAATGCACTGAGTGGTGCCCTTTTCCCTACGCGCTATGTCTTGCTTACTAGCAGATGGTGTGGCTCTTCCTTCCATGAGTAGCTGTGGCTTCACCTCAAGGCCTGTTGCAGAGGCTGGCCATGACCACACCAAGCGATCAAGGCCAACACACATCAGATACACCCTTTGTATGGATTCAACCTGTACAAGCGTAGCAATCTTTTAACACTCCTGTCCTGCTCTCCTTTTTATCTCTGCGCTCAATGGTTGACTTCTTGTGTTCGTAAAAAAAAAAAGAAAAGGAGAAATAAGAGTCCCTTGTAAATGACAATGTATTGCTGTAAGACATGGTGAGAAGGTGCTGTTCAGAAGTGTTTTCACTTCATCCCAACCCAGTGCTGGATTTGGTTTCGAAAGAGAGCAGTCCTGCAATGAGGACTGAAAGAACAGGAGTTACTTGCTATGTTTTCCATAGATATTGATGTCGAGGGCTTCCTGTGGCTCAAATCCTTTTTCTTTTTAGCACTGCAATATTGTATGCAGGAGTATGGATTGGTTTTCATATGTTGGCTAATGATGAGCCAGAACTCAGACAGTGTGTGCCAGTTCTGAGTTTGCTATTATCCTTATAGATGGACATGATCAATTTCTGGGTCTTCATGGTTTGGGACGAAGTTAACTAGCAGGATAGGAGCAATACTGTGTTCTACATCTCTCAGCCCAGCATCCATTAGACAAACACTGTCACAGAATCACAGAATGGCCAGGGTTGGAAGGGACCCCAAGGATCACGAAGCTCCAACCCCCCTGTCACAGGCAGGGCCACCAACCTCCACATTTAATACCAGCCCAGGCTGCCCAGGGCCCCATCCAGCCTGGCCTTGAACACCTCCAGGGATGGATGGGGCATCACAGACTCTCTGGGCAGCTGTTCCAGCACCTCACCACTCTCATAGGAAAGAACTTCCCCTTGACATCCACCCTCAGTCTCCCCTCCTTCAACTTCAAACCATTTCCCCTTGTCCTGCAGTTATCTATCCTTCCTAAGAGTTGATTCCCCTCCTGTTTGTAGGCTCCCTTTAGGTACTGCAGGCTGCAATGAGGTCACCCCACAGCCTTCTTTTCTCCATGCTGAACAAGCCCAGCTCCCTCAGCCTGTCTTTGTAGTGAAGGTGCTCCAGTCCCCTGATCATCTTCGTGGCACTCCTCTGGACCCTCTCCAACAGCTCTCAACTGTCCAAGGACACAACAGCCATACACAACATGTACAGCCTCATCTTCAGGAGGCAAAACACAAAGTCTCTTGAGACAGAGCATGGAACATTCTGGGCAGAGAAATTCTCATCTGCACCAATGCACACTTTGCCTGGCATCTCTGACACATCCCAAACTGCAGGCTTCCTGTGTACTCCCCTCCGTGTGGGACATGGCACCTGGGAACAGATATGCAAGGCTCCAGAATGCTTTAATGAGAGGTAGCAAATGGCATCTATGGTGATGACTTCACCATTTGGATGGGAAAGAATCCCACAAATTAAACCTCATCCTTCTAACATGGGAGAAGCTTCCAATCCTTCACTCAAGATAAATAGCATTTTTTCCAACAATTTCTTTTCATTCTTGAAAGAGGGTAAAATCAAATAAATAACATCAAAATGCTTCCTTTTCTTTACAAAGAAAACTCTAAAGGAAATCATTACATAGAACTAGTCTCTCTCCTCACCGATTCATTTTCTTCTACACTAAGTCTTTCCCTCCTAAATCAATTTAATGTGAGTTCATGTCACCCAACATGTCAAGCAGAGGGAGGAAATGATGCTAAGATTCCTTGAGTACTTTGCTATTACTGTGTTTACTTCTGATGTGGAGCATTTCCTGAATGGAGTGTGAAGATAGTTGACTTGCTCCCATTACAGAGCAGTCTCTTACTGCTGAGCTGTTTTGAGCTGTTGAACATGCAACCTGTTGTGTGTACAGCAGCAGAAGCTGCTGCTTGGTGTTGAGAAATTCAGTTTCTTAACAGTATAAGACTTAAATTATCTCATTTTATGGTTTATATCACAAAATAAAAGCAAATCAAAAGCCCCCCAAAAGTCTGTAATCTGATAGACTTATGCATTTTGCATGCATTCTGTTCACCAACACAGATGGGTATGTATTTGATGCATGCCTGTCTAAACTGACACCCAACTCTTTTATGGAGTTAGAGCCTCACAGTGCATTGGAACAGCTAATGGCCATTCCAGTGTTGGTGCTACAGACAATAGAGCTGCATCTGTCCAATGTTAATGATCCTTTCTGAGAATCCAAATGCTTTGGCACAGATGTTAGCTGGACAAACGGAGCTGTGTGTTCAGTATCATTATATGGCATTGCCTTCTGTACAAACAACAATCTGACATAAGGGGACAATGCTGTACATTGCAGCAGGCAGAGCTCTACAGGATTTAAAGGTTTAAATCCAGCATCAGATAAGCCACTGTATGACAACCAGGGACTCTGCCCGCAATCTTACTGCATAGTCCCTCTTCATCTGAAGATGGGATTCCCATGAGATGGGATTCCCAGGGATGGGGTTCACTTGGATAAATGTTGAGAAATTCATAGTGCTAACATCTGAGGCAGAACTGATCACCTAAAGGAAACATCTGCGTTTGCTCAGTGAATCCTGCCCTCCAGCACTGCTATCACTCCACCACCAATCAGTTTTGTGAGCTGTCGTGCTCAGTTGGAAGTATCAACCCCACAGGAGTCTAAAGAGAAGAGATTTAGCACAGGGGGGCTGGACTCATTCCTGTGGAATACAACCAGCTGGAACTAACCTCCTCATTAAGAATATTCTTAACAATATCTTTTTTCCAATTTGTACTGGTTTTGCAGCAGCTTTCAGTTCCTTCACCTTGACTGAGCAGAAGGACTCAGGTCTCTGCTTTCACGGACTGTAACATCCTAAAAGAAAGGTTTCTCATCTGATGAGCATTCCCTCTGAGCTGCTGCTAAACAGTCACTTCTGTATGTGCACAGCTGGTGAGGGTACAGCCCTCAGGCTATCAACTGTGTTTGACCAAAGGTTATTCCTGAAGTAATTACACCATCTCATTCAGGTGTCCTTGACAAGAAATGCCCCTGAGAAAGACTGGTGCTTCAGCTTCTGTGAAGCACTGAGAGATTTTTCCTGGGTAAAGGGAATCCTTGGCATTCTGGGCTATGGCTGTGCTGAGTGCAGGGGTTCTCCTGCAGAGCTCTTTGGTCAGGATGCTGATAGGCAGAGGACAGACAGAGCAGGCCTTCCAACACCTCAACAGCACGCCAGGCCAAGCAGACAGCAGTGAGTGGCACTGCTACGTTAGGCATCATCTGGGCTGTTTCTGCTATACTTTAACCCGTGGATGACAGTGAATTTTGATAATGGATTTTTAATGGTTTTTATTCCAAGCTTCACTCCTTTCAGGAGTGGTTTTTTTTTTTTCTTAGGTTGAGGCAACATCTCCACCTGCAGAAGCATAGTCAAATACACAGAGTGCTGATGCTGGCTGGAGACAAACCAGCTCCTGGTCCAGAAGCCATTCACGGTAATATGCACTGGTCTGAGTCTATCCTTTCTGACAGACCCATCTCTTAACATGGCTTTCCAATCTGAGGCACCTTATGGTTTATTTAACACTGTGGTTCCAGCCTGGAGGCAGCTTATCTGGAAACATGGACAGGAGCAAATGCTCAGCTGGCTTTATCTCACCACATGGTCCCCTCAATTGTTCTCTTATCAGTGACAGTGAGTGACTTACCAGCTCTGCTGGAACCCTTTGGTGACTCCTCACAGTTCCCATGCTGCAGCCAAATGGCTGCTATTTTATTAAGAAACACAGGGGATGGATATGTAATGAACTGCCTCACCAAGCATAAGCTGTGTCCTGAGCCAGGATAGAACAGCAGACCTTGTTCAGAACATAACATCTCCACATCATCCAGCTGTGAATCAAACCAACTGCCCATTTCAACAATGAACTAGAAGGGATGGAGAGATGCAGTTTACAGCACATCCTGTCTTCTGCAGGCTGCAGGCCACTTCTGTAAGTAGACAGCTCAGAACTGAGGGAAATCACTGTAAATAATAGGTTACCATTTCTGAAGGCAATTAAAGACTGCTTTAACTACCTGGTATTTTCTTTGTAGTCTTTAGCCAGGACAACCTCCCATTTTGTACTCTGGAAGTATATTTAAGGATACTGGAGTTACTTAGGCAATAAATAAGGCAGAGAGCTGTGTTCAGTAACTACCAACAGCTCTCCCTAGAGAAGCATCACAGTAGATACCCCAAGTGGAAAGGAGAAAGGCGAACAATGTCTCATTAGACAGTAACTGGTATTAATTGAAGCTTTCTCCCTGTGGAGACATGGTAGGAATCTTAAGTATTTCTAGAGTACTCAACCATGTATAGAGCCACGCTAGGAGAGCATCAACATGGAGCCTTGGGCTGAAACTTGGACTTCCTACATACAAAGTCAGTAGGTTCCAGGTTCTGTACTTATTAATTGTATGTATGGTTCTTCTTCCTTAGGAATGAGACTCAGAGCTAAACTGAGAGCTAAGCATGATCCATGCTGCTTTCAAACCTGTCTCCTTGTTACTGGAGACTTCCAAGGATGCTTGTAAATACGTCACATACCATGGCTGACTTAAAAAGTGAAACTCAACGGTGATCATGTCTCCAGTAAGTCTGGTGCTTAAGGATTTAACGTGCCCAGCAATGGAGCAGGTATTCAGCTTCTCCTTGGAAGGGTTAAGTTCTTCACTGTCACACTACTGGTTACCAGTAAGTCAGTCATAGCCACCTCACCTGGCTGCAAATTCCCAGCCTTCCCAGCCAGGAGCCTCTTTGAGAAGTGTAACTTTTAACATCCTCTAGCCAAGCAAGTGCTCTGTTTGTCTTGGCAGGGAAGACCTGTGTATACACAGCTGGAGAGCTTGTTTTGTCTCTTAGTACAAGTCTGGACCAAATCAAATCTCTATAGGCTTTCTAAAAATGCTCTCTTTATTTAAAGAATTTTATACATTACAAGATGTCTCCAAAGTTTGCCCGGCCTCAGTCCCATTTTGCCTGCCTCTCCCACCCCCAGTTCTATTCCTTCTCCTACCAAGCACAGAGTGAAGTCCTTTGGATTTTTAAGCCTATCCTGGCATTGCTGTGTCCAGAACTGTCTTTAAGAAATGTGTAGGTTTCTTTACAAACACAGTCAGTGTCCATACCAACTTTAGATGACTGCGAGCTAAGGAAAAAGCAAGTGGCTTTACAGACAGCTCTGGAGCTCAGGTTCAGGATTTGGCTGGAAGAGAGCCTGCAAGGTAGAGTCTTCAAAAGGGAAGGTTTCTGTCATAGTATCTTTCCATAACTAATGCAGAGTGTGTGTGCTTGAGAAAGGCAAAGGGAGGGATTAAAGAATATGGTTTGCAGTACAGTAGAAAGGAGGAGATTGGAATAAAGGAACGTTACTTACATAAAGGTGTGTGGAGGCTTTTACAGAGCTTTCTAAGCTTGGCATCCAATACGTGTGAAGCTCAAACTACAGCAGAGGCCTTTCATGTGGCACCTGCACCATGAAGTTGGGTAGATACTTCTACAGCCCAGGAAACATTGCACAGCTATGCTGAGTTCTGCATGTTTCTGCTGGCTGCTGTTCAAACAGGACTGACTGATGCCTGGGCTACCGGAAACCAACTGTTATTCCTATCTCACCCTCTAAATCATGTTACCAAAAATCCCCAATTTGGAAAAAAAAATATTAAAGGCAAGAACAGACCAATCCTTGAACAGAGAGTTAAACAGAATTATCCCAGTGTTGGGAAAGTGAGAGGCTAGAAAAGCAGAATGTCTCCAGGGCACCCTGATTTGAATCCTGGGAGTCTGCACATCAGCTTGGTGTTTCAGTTTCATTTCTGCTCTGTGCCACTCCAGCCCTTTGCCAAACATCATTATCAGTGTTGTGAGATGTCCTCTTCTCTCGTGTAACTGGTGATAGGACTGGAGGGAATGACTTCACGCTGCGCCAGGGGAGATTTAGGCTGGACGTTAGGAAATACTGCTTTTCTGAAAGAGTGGGCAGGCACTGCAATGGGCCGCCCAGGGAGGTGGTGGAGTCACCAACCCTGGAGGTGTTCAAGGAACATTTGGATTTTGTGTTGAGGGACATCAGAGAGAAGTATTGGTGATGGATGGATGGCTGGACTGGGTGATCCTGTGGGTCTTTTCTAACCTTGGTGATTCTATGTTTCCGTGTCCACCTAAGCCAACAGAAAACGATGAAATTTCATATCTCAGAGCCACCACCTCAGCCACAGCCACACTGCCCAAATGTAAAGCTAACAGAGCCACTCAGCACGTGCTGGCTGGATGAAAGGCAGCAGTCACCTGTCACTGGGAGCCAAACTCTTTGCTCCTCATTGTGGCGTTCAAATATTGAAGAGAGCATAGAAACAGGAGAGGAAACGGCTGTTTATGAGGGTGGACAGTGATAGGACAAGGGGGAATGGTTTTAAACTGAGACAGAGAGGTTTAGGTTGGATATTAGGAGGAAGTTTTTCACCCAGAGGGTGGTGAGGCACTGGAACAGGTTGCCCAAGGAGGCTGTGGATGCCCCATCCCTGCAGGCATTCCAGGCCAGGCTGGATGTGGCTCTGGGCAGCCTGGTCTGCTGGTTGTTGACCTGCACACAGCAGGGGGTTGGAACTGATGATCTTTATGGTCCTTTTCAATCCAGGCTGTCCTATGACTCTGATTCTATGAAAGCTGCAGATTCTTTTGAAGCTGCTGGTATTCATAGTGGATGAGCAGCTAGCACCAAACTGCATGAGGTTCAAAACAAAACAGAGCTGGCTAATGCTTCTCTTTGCAATGCTGTTACTAAAATAAAGCTGCTTCACTGAAAAACTGATATTCTGGTTGTAGTTTTCTAGATTTTCAAATAAGTACTGTACCAAATCATAACAATAACTTGCAGATGTTAGAAAACCGACTTTCTGGGTTTTAAGTCTTTGTTCATTTGAAAACCAACAGCTGTTAGCTCTGGTGACATCATTAGTTTTCATTTTTGAGGGTATGTGGTATTCACCCTCTTCAGCCCAAAGAAATGGTGTCTTGCAGCAGAAAGACCATGTCAAATTGAGGGACTTGTTGCAGGAGTTTGATTCTATATTGAAAGATGCAGGAGGCTGCAGAAATGATCCTTACACCATAGGAACTGAGCGCTTGCCTGGTGAACTGCAGACTGTGTCTGGCAAAGTTCCTGCAAGCTGTCCAAGTCCTTAAACCAGCAAAAGCTTTTAGTCCCCTAACTGCATGTGTTCTTTGGACATCACTCTTCCACAGCTGCTGCAGTGAGAAGCATCTGCACTCCTGAGCAGCCTCAAAGAACCTTGGAAATCTGGTTCAAGATAGGCACCAAAATTAGCTGGAGAAGTCACTGATGTTTTAGCTGTTGATGAACAGTGCTTACACAGCATCAAAGCTTTCTCCCCAGCCCCCTGACCCTCACACTCAGTACAGTGCACTGCACTGGGACTGGGCGAGAAGCTGGGAAGGAGCCATAGCAAAGAATCATAGAATCCTAGAATCACAAGGTTGGAAAGAACCTACAAGATCATCGTGTCCATTGTCCTCCCACCAACCACTGCTACCACAAGCACTAAACCAGGTCTCATAGCTCCTCATCCAGACTCCTCTTGAGCACTGCCAGGGACGGCGACTCCACCACCTCCCTGGGCAGCCATTGCAGCACCTGACCACCATCTGAGAGAAAAAGTTCTTCCTTGTGTCTAACCTAAACCTCCTCTGGTACAGCTTGCGGCCATTTCCTTGGGTCCTGTTTGTTTGCCTGGGAGAAGAGGCCAAACCCCTCCTCATCACAGCCTCCCTTCAGGAGGTTGCAGAGTGCAGTGAGGTCTCCCCTGAGCCTGCTCTTCTCCACACTGAACAATCCCAGCTCCCTCAGCCGCTCCTCATAAGATTTGTGCTCCAAACCCCTCGCCAGTTTCGTTGCCCTTCTCTGGACACGCTCCAAGGCCTCAACATCTTTCCTGTAGTGAGGAGCCCAAAACTGAACACAGCACTGGAGGTGTGGCCACTGCAACCAGAGCTGAGTGCAGGGGATGCTCACCTCCCTGCTCGTGCTGGCCACACCATTTCCAGTGCAGGCCAGGATGGCATTGGCCTTCTTGGGCACTTGGGCACACTGTCGGCTCAGGTTCAGCTGAGCATCAACCAAAACCCCCAGGTCCCTTTTCTCTTCACAGTCATAAGATGGGACTTAACTGATGGGATACTCCCCATGCCATATGACTTGAGCTTAGCAGTAAGATCTCAGGAAAAGGAGGGAGGAGGAAAATAACATGGTTCTGCGTGTTGCCTTGCCTCATGCCCTGCCTCCTAGAAAGTGGTTGGACATCTTTCTGTCCATGGGAAGCAGTGAATGAATACCTTATTTTCCTTTGCTTCCACATTCAGTTTTTGCTTTCCTTATTAAACTCACACTATCATAATCCATGAGTCTTTTCACCTTCCTTCTACGTTCTCCCCATCCAAAGGGAGAGGGAGGTGAACAAGATGCAGGGTGAGTGCTTGGCCAGAATTACTGGCACATTAAAAATTTTAGCTTATATTTCTTTTCACAGAATCACAGAACTGTAAGGTATGGAAGGGACCTCTGGGGATCAAGTCCAACCCCTACCAAAGCAATTCTCTACAGCAGGTACACAGAAATGTGTCCAGACAGGTCTTGAATATTGGCAGAGAAGGAGACCCCACCAACTCTCTGGGCAGCTGAGAGCCACGGCTCTGCCACAGCACAGTAAAGAAGTTCTTCCTCGCATTCAGCTGGAACTTCATGTTCCAGTTCATGCCCAGTGCCTTGACCCCATCTTCTTGACTTGCACACTTCAGATATTTATAAAGTGATGAGATCCCATCTCAGCCTTCTCCAGGTGACCAGCCCCACGGCTCTCAGTCTCCCCACCAGGAGATGCTCTGTGCCCCCCCATCTCTGCAGCCTTCCACTGCGCTCTCTCCAGCAGTTCCCTGTCTTTTTTGAAGTGAGGAGCCCTGGGCGCAGTGCTCCAGCTGTGCTTCCCCAGAGCAGAGCAGAGCAGAGGGGAGCAGCACCTCCCTTGCCCTGCTGGCCACGCTCTGTGCAGTGCACACCAGGGTCCCATTGGCTTCTTGGCCACCACAGTGCACTGCTGGTGCGTGGTCACCTGCTGACCACCAGGACACCCAGGTCCTCCTCCACAGAGCTCCCTTTCAGTAAGGCAGCCCCTAACATGTACTGATGCATGTGGTTATTCTGTGATTCTATGATTCATCTTCAGGAGCATAACCCTACCTACTCTTGTTGAAGCTCATTGTGTTCCTCTCTGCCATTCGCCATCCTGTCCAGCTCTCACTAAATGGCAGCATGGTTTTCTGCAGTGTTAGCCACTCCTCCCAGCATTGTACCATCAGCAAACTGGCTGAGGTTGCACTCTATTCCTTCATCCAAGTCATCAATGTAGATGCTGAACAAGACCAGGCCCAGTCCTAGCCCATTTTCCCTCCTCTCTCAGTGAATAGGAAGGGGCTGATAGTGTCACCTTCCTTTATGAGGATGCTGTGGTAAGGGGCTTTCTGGCATTTCTAAGCCATTCCTTGGTGATTGAGAAAAGAAGCAGGGAAATGCCCAAGAGAAAAACGCAATTTTTGTGCTGAGCACAAGGGTATTTTCATGTTTAACAGCTACTGCAAGAGGCCACATGTGGGTGAGGAGTATCCACAGACACAGAACAGCAGGCACTTTACGTACTTAACACTTGATAAGCAGAGATCCCAGAGAGTGCTTTGGACATGGGGTTGTTATTAGAATCATAGAATGATGAAGGTTGGAAAAGACCTCTGAGAACACCAGGTCCAACCATCAACACTTCACCACCATGCCCAATAAACTTGAGTCATGGCTGCTCTCCCACTGGAATGGCAGCATGAGTTGGTGCCCTTGGCTCTTGAGCAAAGGAAGAACCAACCAAGATGAGGGAACATTTACACTGATTAGGAAAAAAACTTCATTACTCGGTGGATCTCAGCACCACAAGATTTTCTGAGGCTATAAGGATGTATTTGAGGAACATCATCTCTCAAATAAGACAAGTTAATAAAAACTGAAACTAACTATATATAAAAACAATCACTATATTCATACTGAATATAATGGAAGAATTCCATACCATCAGCTATGCAAGCGGAAGAGATGAAGTTTTCTCTCACAAGACAGTTCTAATGCCTGTAGTAAACCTTTTTCAGACCCAGTTTAATCCCAGAATTAGGGACTGTATCATCAGGCTAGGAAACTGAGAAGAAATTTACTTAGAATCAAGTATCTCTACCATACATACTTGAATATACAACTCCTATGCTCAGTCAGTGATAATATGAAGATGTTTCTTACCTCTCTCACACTGGGGGCCGGTGAATCCATAAACACAAGCACAACGGTTTGGTCCAATGCAACGACCTCCATTCTGACAGCTATTTTCACAGACAGCTGTTTAGAAATAGAAATGGAAATCAGTGATTTCTGCTCTCAGGAAAATGACAGCATGAGCTGTGTAGTGCTGGAAGAGCTCAGGATATCTATCACCTACTCTGTGTTATTCATCTCTTCCATGTAGTGAACATATCGAGAAATGCATGATCTTTTCTTTTTCTTTCCCCTCGAAAACGATTTCCTGTTTATGAGTGAAACCATTTATAAAAAGGCTACAAACTCCCATTTCACTTGAGAGGATTTCCTGTGCTATGGAATCTCAAGCTCATTCAGGTCAGCACTGGGACTTAAATGTCAAGGTCAAGATGAATTTATACAGATGAGAAACTGCATAAAGGCGATTTAAATCTAAGGAGAGGAGAACAGGAAGACAATAAAATGTGAGAAGAGAGCAGTCAGCCATTTCATCCCACACATCTGAAGCAAGGAAGAACCAGAGGCCAGTGTGATATGGCAGCAAACAAACATTCTTTGACTTCAGATTAGCCCTGCTATTCTTAGTTGAAAATCTCCTGTCAACATGATGGAAGTAAAGGCAGAACACTTATGTCACTGATTAGGCTTTTCTAGCTGAAAAACCTGCGTGACGTGAGCAGTTGCTGGTTGTGACAGGTAAGAATGTGAGCTGCTGAAGAAAGTTACAGGTTGTGCTGCAAGCACTGGCTGGGTTTTACTGGGAGGTGAGGAGAAATCGTGGGCAATTGCCAAACCTTGCAAATAACTGACTGGGGACTTCTGAGGGTGTTTTAGAGGTCTTACAAGGCCAGCAGTATTTGGATAACTGTATTGGTGATAGCATGCAAGGCTGAGACTGCATCAATAATAATATCAGAAATAGCAAATTTGGGTACAAAGAAACAAAACTGGCACAAACAGGACAAAGTTTATTGGGAACAGGTTTACCTACAATCACAGAATCACAGAATCACAGAATTGTAGGGGTTGGAAGGGACCTCCTGAGATCATTGAGTCCAACCCCCCTGCCAAAGCAGGTTCCCTACACCAGGTAGCACAGGTAGGCATCCAGGCAGGTCTTGAACATCTCCAGAGAAGGAGACTCCACCACCTCCCTGGGCAGCCTGTTCCAGTGCTCCGTCACCTCACTGTAAAGAAGTTCTTGCGCATGTTTGTGCGGAACTTCCTATGCTCCAGTTTCTGGCCATTTCCCCTTGTCCTGTCTCCACTCACCACTGAAAAGAGTCCGGCCTCGCCATTCTGCCCCCCACACCTTAGATATTTATAGACCTGGATCAGGTCCCCTCTCAGTCTCCTTTTCTCAAGGCTGAACAGACCCAGTTCACTCAGCCTTTCCTCATAGGGGAGATGCTCCAGGCCCTTCACCATCTTCGTGGCCCTCCGCTGGACTCTTTCCAAGACTGAGACTTCAGACTGAGGCAGAAAATGAAAGTGGTGGTAGAAAGCAGGGTCAGGAAACAAGTGGCAGTCAGGTATGCCGTGTGAGCTGTGGGTGCTCATCCTGCAGGACCACAAACTAAACCTGCTGTTCTGACTGCACCACCATGTGCGTCAGGAGGACCCAATGGTTTCGATTTCCCTGGCAATTAGAGGAACACTGAATGGATGGATCAAACATTCTGGCACAGTGTCAGTGCCCATTCTAGGAGGCACTGGAGTCAAGTCATCATTTCCTAACATTGTGGTAGGATGAGTTCATTCAGGCTGGCAGTGACATCAAGAGATAATGCTCTGCAGGAGAAAAATAACTTTCCAGAGAACTGATTTATTCAGAGACATGAATAAAGCTCAGCTGGTAGGAACTCCTCTAGAAGTGAAACACTTTCAACTATTTTGAAAATGATTGCCTTTAAGTCTTGCTATTTCAAAGAAGCTATATCCTTCACAGCAAAACTCCTATGAAGGACTGTGGATCCAAAAGGTCTCTGTGCCCTGTCTTTCCTCCACAGAGGCTGAAGAAGCAAACTAGATGGAGCTGGGACCCTCGTGAGGGGAGAGGGGTTCATCCCTTCTACAGAGAACTCCCTTCCTTGGGCTGGTTAAAAAACATAAATCAGAGGCTGCATCTTCTCTGTTTGCTCTTCTGGTGCCATGGACAAGCTGTGCTTTCATTTTCTGTCACGTGGTGTGATCCTATAGGAGTTTGTTCTCAATAACCTCAGGCAGTAAGGAACCACTTCTATGCCTTTGAGATCACCATTGCTCAGGCTACAGCACCAGCCTGAAAGCCAAAGGCACGAGGAGAAAAAGGATTGCAGATCCTGGAAGCTCAAGATTAAAGTAACCATCCTTTTGTTCCATCAGACCCTCTGGCAGATTCTGTGATCAGAATGGGAGTGGGAAGTCCCTTTGTGAGCAGTAGGTAAAGGAACACAAGCCTGAGAAAAGTCAGGAAATTTGGTTTCTTCTGTGAACAATCCACATTCTGCTGTAGCAAGTGTGGTATCACCAGCTCCCAAAATGGAAACACCTGTCTTCCTCAGACCTACCTTCTTCAGTACACCCACACGAGCTGGCATTCTGCTGTGTGTGAATACACGATGGAAGTCAGCAGCCACCTCAGCACAAGTGCTGCACAGAGTGGCAATGACAGGCTGAGAGGGGCAGGATCCCACGGAGCTATTAAAATCTCAGCACTTGTTGGGACTAATTAGGGCTGCTAAGGTTTTCCTGAAGTTCCTACACAAATTTTCACCCTTTGAGCTACTCAGTTGCCTAGCACCACTGGCACACTGAATACGACACGTAATCTCACCTGAAAAGTGAGACCCACAGCAATCTCGTACAGCACCTGAGCGTGGCCATCACCAGCTGCGTGCCAAGTGCCAGGCAGCAGAGGCCAGGTGCTGCTGCACATCACAGCCTTCAAAGGTTACACCCATTTCAGAGCTGAGGAAGCTGAAAACTGCTTGGCTGGAATGCTGCCAGCGGGGTCCCACCCTGCCAGTGATGTGCTGCCAATATCTGAACCATTACGAAAACCCTACTGAGGATATTATAGGTGGAGCTGGTAGCAGCACTTAATAAAGGTTGCTTAGCACGCTCCAGTATAAGCTCTGGTTTGCTGTTACTTACAATTTTCCCAAGCTATAACTGTTCAGAATGAAATTTTCCATATGGTGTGTCTGTCTTCAGTTGAACTTTTTGGAACGTTCCAGCAAAAATGAATCAGTTGTAGCTGAGGATAAGCTTAGGGAAAATATGGTCTTTTGTCTGTCCTAAAGAAAATTCTCATAGATTCCACCAAGAACCTCAGCAGTTCTCACATTCATATATGGATTTGAAATTTGCCTGTAAAATTCCATTTGATCAGAGATTCTTTTAATATTCTTCTGCATACTTGCTTGCCAGCTGCTTATTACAGACAGCACATAAGTTCTTCAGTTGTTTATTCCACAATACAAATAACCATTAAACTGCCAAATCCCTTCATAGGGCACTGGGGAAAAAAATGCAGTTTTTCCCTATGAAAAGCAAAGATGCTTTGACAAAATACAAGATAAAGTTATAAATTACTGTGAAGTTTCTTTGGGTGACCATGTTGGGGTTTCTTTATAGACAGTCAGTGCTGTCACATTAGCAGAATTAAAAATTTAAATCTTCAAAATGTAACAAGTATTGTTTATAACCAAAACATTTTTGACTTTTTTAAAAAGGTTTTTCCTCTTCTAATTGAAAGCAGACTTCATTTGTGCTAAAATGAAGGTTTCCCCCAGGAAGACTTTTCCCCGAGAATATGCTGTTTTCCTAAAAATATTTTCTAAAAATATTTACAGAGAAATAAAACGTAATTCCAGCTAGCTGTAAAATAACAGGGGACAATCAGCAAAGGCTGCACCTGCCCTTTGTAGCATGGGGTGCTCAGGCTGAGAGCCAAGAGATGTGCGCTCAAAGGCCACACCTTTGATATGAGCTCCCTCACACTCATGCCTGGAGAGCAAGGTGCAAGTCAAGGCAGGTCATGACTCTGAGGTCAGCAGTGCACGATGGGCAGCGCTGGATGGCTGTGCACAGTGCAGGGCAGTTTGGACCTACAGCTGTGGGGAAGCAGAAGGATGGCTGCAGTGACAGCGTTGATATTCTCCCAGCCACACCAGGCAGAACAAATGTAACCTACGTGCCAGTGAGAGTGAGCTGAGATTCCAATGGAGAGCAGAACGCAGCGAGGACATCAAAGTCTGCGCTGCAACCAGCACATCGGTACGTGCAAGGTGACCTCTCTATTTATGGGGCTGTACAAGCCTAGCCTTGCCCTTCTGCTCTCTGTGCACACATACAGCTGGTGTTGCAAGTACTTACGCTGCCCACAGAAGGTTCCGGTGTAACCTTTCTGGCAGAGGCAAGATTCCTCATTGCAGCTTCCACCGTTCATGCATCTGACATTGCAGGTTTGGACTGTGGAGAAGAGCAGAGAAGTCTTACAAGACAATGCAAAAAACAGCCCATGGCAGGAGGCGCACACCTCATCTGTAACCTTCTTAATCTCCTCTCCTCTCAGTGCACAGGTGATGTTAAATATTCCTTCAAGTTAAACAAAGTCACTGCTGAAGTCTTGCCATAGAATATGTGCCCACAGTGGGTTAAAGGCTTGTACTTTAACTGAGGTAACATTACTCCAGAGCTTGTTACAACTATGAACACTGTAGTCTGTTCTGTGTTCCCTGGACACAAGGCATTTGGGCTGTACTACAGCTGGAAGCATTGCACTGTTGAAACAGGGACAAGACACGAATGCTACAGGCAGGGGAGGTGACACTTCAAGGCCATGTCACACAGGACAAGGTGGGACTGCTCTCTTATGGCAAGCAGTCTTTAACAGAAATAGACATCATTCTATGGAAACCAGAGGATCCTTCATTACAGGATCCACCCTGATTAAACAAGACATGGGACTGAGAGTAAGGGCATATTTACTCCTGTTTCTCTTTCTTCTGGGATACTACACATTTCAAATATTTGTGTACCCTTTAAGCTATTTTAAAGTTTTTGCTCTATTTTCAAGCTTTTCTCATCCTGGGTTATTTAATCTTTAAAATGTTTTCTTATTACAAGCATGTTAAATGCTGAGGGGGCTTGGGAGTAGAATTTATTCTGTGAAGGAAAATCATAAATGTTAAAGGTATTTCTCTTCTTTTTCCAATGACCATGTGGCCTTATTAATGAAATCCATCTACAAGAGATGTTTTTTTAACAAATCTGCAATGAAAAGCATGCATTATCTATTCTTTCTATGTTAAAGTTCAGCTTCCACTGTAGATTATGGAGCAATGAATGTGAATAATACGCTGTAGGAAAACAATAGTAATACAGAAGAATCAGGCAGTTTTACACTGATGGAAACACATCGCCAGCACTAGGTTTAACTGCTTCATTACTATACAATATTTAAGGAATGTGATATTAAAGCAGAAGAGCCCCAAAGGGGAGGATTATTACTAAACTCTGACTTAAATACAGGTCAAACAGCTTTCATTTGTTACTGAAATGCCTGGAACAACGCATTCTTTCTTTGTCAAAAATGACAACTCAAATTGCGAGTGCCTCAGGTTATAGCAAGTTAAGTGAAAACTGTTTTTGAGCACGTACATCACAGTTCCTGCCTGCCAGGATGGGAGGGCTGAGAGAGCTGGGGCTGTCCAGCCCCCAGAAGAGAAGGCTCTGCAGAGACCTGAGTGCTGCCTTCTGTACCGAAAGGGGCTGTAAGAAGGAACAGGACAGACTCTTTAGTGGGGTCTGTTGTGACAGGACACGGGGAAGTGGTTTCAGACTAAAAGGGAGGAGAGATTTAATTTGGGTATAAGGAAAAAGTCTTTACAACAGAGGCAGTAAGGCGCAGAAACAGGTTGCCCAGTGATGTGATGGATGCCCATCCTTGGAGACAGTCAAGGCCAGGCTGGACCAGGCTGTAGGCAACCTGATTGAGCTGTGGATGACCCTGATCACTGCAGGGGAGTTGGAGTAAATGACCTTTAAGTATCCCTTCCAACTCTAACAGTTCTGTTGTCCTATGACTTGGCAGCTTGAAGAAGGTGGGACAAGGGAATGCATGTGTAAGGAGATGCTCAGATGAGGTTTGTGTCTTCTCTCTACGTGTAACAACAGCTCCAAAAGAGAAGAGCTGGGGGCAGTGCAAGTGAAACATCTGCCCAAAAGGCAGCAGGAATCATAAGTGTCCAATAAGGATTCTTACACGGTTCATGCTTTGTTCATAGAAGGCCTGACAGGAAGGAGTGGAGTGAGAAGTCTTGGAGCTTTGCGTTCAAAATGCTAAGCACATGTGCTGTACATTTAATTCATATATTTCTAGTATGGTTTGAATTAGTTATAGTGTCTACAGTCCTTCCTATTGCTTTATGGCCAGAGATGAGGCCAAATTTAGATGAAACTTAATCATTAAAGAAACTAAGCTTAGGGCTTCAAAGCATTGCCCAGATTGCCAGACATGAGACCAGTCTTTCTGGGAAACAGCTCTGTCTCCAGCATGTTCTAACCCTACATCCCTCACTACAATTAATCAGTGCTGGGAAAGCAATTACATGCCACAAATCTGGGAGACCCACCCAGAAAGAGGTAGCTAGGAAATGTATGTCTGTCCGCTGTCCATCTGTCAGAGCTTTTCCCTACACAGTCTGCTTTGCTTTGTACTCAATGCATTCAGCAAGGACTAAGATTTAATGAAGTTGAGAAAATTTAGGAGTTTGGAGTGCAGACATAATGCCCTGACACTCATCCAGAAATTTTCCAGCTAATTGGCAGTGATTGCTCACAGCAGGTCCTATTCCTTACTGCTGCTGTGATCCCAAGGGCCCTGAGATCCCATTGCTATCTCATTTATCTGCAGCACTGGCACTGAGAGGTCTGCTAGATTTGGAGTGAACATAATTCAACCAAGAACTGAAAGACCTGTTACACTTCCTTGGGATTTTCCAAGATAGCAGAGACAAAATTTCTAGGAAAAAGAGAATGACAATTCACCCTAATTAACTCTTCCCATTGCACCAGATCAGTGTTATTTTATTTTAAAGGATCGTGGCTGTGGCTGATTTGCCAGCCATCAGCAGTGCAGTCTGCAGACAAGTTTTATGTCTGCTAACAGATTGCTACTATCTAAACAGCCACTTGCAAATTACTCTTTAAATATGTCAAGTAAGAAACCAAACTTTTTGTTATGACAGAGAGAGGCAGAGCAGCTTTTATTGCCTCTGGAATGCGCTGTTTGACTATTTTACCTCCCTGAAGCATTCATGATAAATGTAGATACAAACATCCCCTCAATGAATGCCAGATTTGATAAAGCCTCTGCAGAGAAACCAACCCTACCCCCTAACCCTGAGTGCCTGCTGAAATCCACCCCAGGCACAGAGGAATGCCAAGTCTGTGCCCAAATGTATATACTGCTCACAGCATTCCTCGCATTCCTCTGTGATTGCTAACATCTGGACCCTCATTCCAGAAACTTTTGTGTCTCCAGCACCTTCCTCTCAGCAGAGCACTGGTGAGGTCTGCAGAGCAGTGCTCACATAGGCTTCAGTGCTGAGCACTTTCTAGGGACATCTGCAGGGTTGAAGGGAAACGTGGCACTCTGAGATCAGATACTGAGAATTTCCTTCTTTGTGTTATGCTCTGAATGTGGTTTTGAGGCTCGACGGGGCTTGGTCTCTGGCCTGCAGTCAGATGCAAGTCACTTTATTAACAATAGCATGCCTATAGATGGGCAATAGTGGAAAATAAATTACTGAGTTGTTTCCAGCAATCGCCGTGAGACCTAAAAAATCCCACTGGATTCTGCACCTTGCACAGAGCCCTGGAAAAAATAATCAGCATTCTTAAAACACTGTGCCACCAGCTGCGCACACAGACCATAAACTCAGAATTTCAGCACGTCTGGCGTTGGAAGGGACCTCACAGCCCCCTCAACCCCACTCCTGCTATGCGCTGGGTTCCCCCAGCTCAGGCTACTCAGGGCCCATCCTTGGCCTGGGGCAGCTCCAGGAATGGGGCTCCCACAGCTCTGGGCAGTGCCAGGGCCTCACTGCCCTCCGAGTGAAGAATTTCTGCCTGACATTCAATACATACAGGCCTCACCGGCTCCTCTGGATGGGCAAGAGTACTTGATAACCACCTCCTTCCTATGAAGGACTCGGATGATTTTGTCTGCTTTTTATCAGCTGTTTGGTAGGTATCAGCTGTTTTCCAAAGAGTCGTGCACACACACACACAGGTTGGTTACAGGGCTTGCTGAATGGCTCCATCCAGCCTCCCCATGGCCACGATGGCTCTTTTTCTGGCCAAGGGTTGAAGCCACCCAAGGAAGGCGATCTCCCACACCCCTGGTCACCTGTCCAAGTACCACGGCACCCTTTTGTGTACAGTCCAAACATCCCAAGCTGCAACTTGTGGCCAGCAGGCATTGTAACACTGGCTACCACCACCAAGAAAAGTTTAACTCCACTGCCTCCATAGCTTCCAGAACTCACAGATCCTTCTGGCTCTTCTTCGACTAAATCAGCTCAGTTCCACCAGCTTCACTTCTGAGGACACACACTCAAGCCCGCTGCTGATCTATCCTCATCTGCTACACATCCCTCTTGCAATGGCAGCCCAGATGCAATGCTCCAGCCACAGTCCCACTAAGCAGCTAACAGAGAGGACAACACCTATCTTTGACTTTTTCATCATGATTTCCTTCATCTAGATTGCAGTGACTGGTTTTACTCACTGCCACGACGACTCCTGACTCCTATTCATCCTGCTATCTACCATAAATCCCAAATCCATTTCAACCATACAATACAGTGGGAAAAGTTGCACAGAGGAACAGAAAGTCCACACCAGTGAATATACAAGGCCATCAGCTAACAGGGGAAATGGCTTTAAACTGGAAGAGGGTAGATTTAGACATGATATTAGGAAGAAATTCTTTCCTGTGAGGGTGGTGAGACACTGGCACAGGTTGCCCAGAGAGGTTGTGGATGCCCACACTCTGCAAGCATTCAAGGCCAGGCTGGATGAGGCTGTGAGCAACCTGGTTTAGCAGGAGGCGTCCCTGCCTGCAGCAGGAGGTTGGAACGAGGTGATCTTCAAGGTCCCTTCCAACCTAAACCATTCCACAGTTCTATGGTTGTATGATTCAGACTCAAACAGGAGGAGTGCCTTCTGTGCAAAGCCATACGCCGTAGAGTAATGGAGCATCTGCACACAGAATCTCATCTTGAATATGTTCTGAAAGAGCTACCAGAGGGTTATGGGAATTGCCTACTGGATATTTGACTGTCACTCTTCAGAGTCCTCCACAGTTTGTTTCTGTGCAGTATTTTTCAAAAACCTCAGCCACACAAGTTCCTCCCCGAGCTTTTCAGGTTTTTGTCCTGAAAGCCTCAGAGGAGAGAAAAAGGCAGAAAAAGTGGCAATGGAATTTCTGCACTCCCAACTCTGCCAGCACGTTAACTTTGTGTCACTGCAGTTCATTGAAAGCACTGAGCGACTCTCCCTGACATTTAAATCACAGCCTAAGCAAAACATGAATGAATTTAACATTGGAAAAAATAATTGTTTAGTAAACAAAAACAGTGATGGATTTAATTCCACTTCAAGGAGCAGTCAGGAGTGGATGGAGTGCTGCTATTTGCTGCTGTGAAATTCAGTTTCTGAGCTTTATCCTGCAAGATTTCTCATACTAAAGAAGCATAAGTCAAAAGAAATAAAAGATTTTGCAAATACTGCCCAAGTCCGTTTAGGACCCGCTAGCCTATTGCGACTGCAGAATTTTTATGAAATCACATAAATACTCCAGAGGAAGAAGAATCACCACCACTGTTTTCTTACCTCCAGCTGAGCCACAGTTGGGAGAGAGCTGCCCATTGGAGCATGTACACATGTTTGGCCGTGAACAAAATCCATCACCACAAGAATTCCTGCAAATTGCTAGAGGAAGAGAAGGAGACAGTGAATAGTGCAACATGCTACTGTGTGAGCTTACAGGCACTGTTTTGGCTGTCAAAGGGGTGTGAATTCACCTTGTCTGAAGAATAACCTGGGGAAGAATATGGGCCACATTTTGAGGACCCTGGTATGGGCGCAGAACAATGGCAGAGAAGGATCCATTCATTCACAGGGCATGAGTTCCTTCCAGGCTGCCCAGAGCAGCTGAGATGCCCCAACCCTGGAGGTGCCCAAGGCCAGTCTGGCACCCACCTCATGGCACAGTCTGAACTGGATGGCCTGCATGGTCCCTTCCAACTCTGTCTATGATCCTAAAGATGTCTTCCTTTTATCACACACTGCGGCTGCCTCTGTTACCGCATATTCACCCCAGAAGAAAATGTGGAATCTCCCTGCCAAAAACGTCTGCACTCACTGTGACATTCAGTGAGACAGGTTTCTTTAAAATGTTGGTGGCCCCATGAAGCACTGTGCAGTCCATCGTTTGGCTTGGAGCAAGCAGACTGTTACTGCGATGCAGCTCCAGCAGAATGAAGGCTTAGCTGAGTCAGGCAGAGATGCATTAGCACGATGCCTTCATGTTATCCTTTCTTGTCAGGAACCCCTGTTAATCTCTTCCCCTTCCCATGCCATAGGAGCCAAGAGCATAGCTGACAGCTGATATTGTTTCACCTGTGTAAGCAGATTTTATTAGAGTCCCATGAAACCTCATCTCTGTGTGTTTTATAAATACAATCACAAGGCAGAATTCCCTGAGGACCTCCAGCCCAGATGGCATGTTTACAGCTATGAGAGAAGTCAGCAGACAACCCTCAGTGTTACTAACCCTGCATGCCACTGAACGGCTATTTGGCTGTCAGTTCCTTAACCCTTCACTTCAATCAGAATTAAACTGAAGCCCCGTGTGCTTCATGGGGTGTCTGCTCTCCGCAGGGAGGCAGACTTCCTAAGGTGATTTTTTGAGTTCGCTCATCTCTTCCCATAGGTGAAGGAGAATATGCAGAACATCGATCTTACCACTCAATCCTTCCATCACCAAGGGTGAAGTCAAATGCACTTAACTCTGGAGTCGTTACTTACTGCTGATTTTCAGTGAGTTGCTTGCCATACGATGGCACTGGTTACTCAGTGTGTGCAAGGACACATAAACTGACCCCATCACTTGTGATGCACTAGACACCATTTCTTCTAAAAGCACAAGATTTGCAGTTCTGGGCTCAGCTTTGTGCACTTGAGATCCTGGACAACTGCCTTCTAGGAAACACAAGGCATTCCTCACTAAGACAACTGAGTTTTCAGCTCAGTTATTTCAGTGAAATAATTTGCGAACATTATGTCACAGATGCCAGAAAAGGGACCTATGGTTTTCCCCAGCTTGAAATATCTCACTGTCCATTATTTTTAGGAAGTTTTGCAAAAAAAAGCATTCCAAACGTGCTCTAATGTAGAAGGTTCTTTCAGAAATCTAAGATATGGGCAAATCCAAGCTCAGAGTGCTTTCTGCTATTTGGTATGTCCAGGATATGGTCAATATCTGCAGGACACCGTTCATTTCCAGTATGTGCTCACTGTGCTTCACGTAGCATGATCAAACACAGGCACAACGATGCCTTTTGTTTCCAGTAAGAATCTCATTTATTTATCCCATGGGAGCATCCTCTGAAGGGCAGACCCCTTCATCTCCCTATAGCTTATGCCTTACTCTACAGAAGTGAGAATCACCAGCTACAGGTCCCAAGGCCCTTAATGGATTGTATAGTTGTGTATCAGCACTTGAGAGTATAATAACGCTCTATTCCAAACAGGACAGCTACCTGTTGAAACAGAGGTGTGCTCCACACAAGTCAGCATTCTGCTTTAGAAACAGGACACTGAAAGAAAGATGCAAATTCCTGCTTGTGGACACTTTCACATGATAATGTACTTACAATGGCAGCATCTAGCTCTTGTCCTAGCAGCCAAATTATTTCATCTGAATGAAGACTCTAAAATTACTTTCTCAGGAGTCACTAAAATTGTTCCTATGAGCAAACACAGAAGCTGTCAAGCAACAAGGAACAGCAGCAGCTTAGCAGAAGATAAAAGGCCATGCACTAAATGGGACCGACTGCAACAACTCTGCTTTGAACAAGAGTAGTAGAGACATGAACACCCAATGATTACTGCTTCTATCCTTGTGGATTATGAAATGTCTTGTCATCTGCTGAAGCATGAGCTATGTTTTCCTTCCCACGTGGCAGTGAGTCCCCCTGGTGCCCTCAGTAGGAAAATGGATACTCACGGACAATGCACTGGTTCCCTCCAGGCAGCGTTTTCCAGCCAGGGCAGCAGTACGAGTGGAACCTTGAGCCACACACATTGGGTCTGAAAATTAAAAACAATTTTTTCCTGTTTCTGAAGAGTGCCACTGGACATTCTGTACATATTATTGGTGCATGAGAACAGTTGAATAGTCTATTAAACGCCATTTTTTCCGCCAAAATCCACTCCCTCACTCCAAGCTTAAATAAGTCTCATTTAATTCCCACCGAATGGAGTCACCATACAAAATTTTAATAGCTGACTTCTGACCTCCCTGTTCAGAAAGCCCCAATTAGCTACACATTTGTGCAAAGGGGACGGAGGGAGAAATGACTGCCATCATTTCAGCTACAATGCACTGTGCTAGGGTCATGGAGCTCAAAGCTCATGCTGCACAGAAAGACTGGCTTTCTGTTCCTCTGATGACTTGCACAAAATGTATGGTTGTTAACACCCTGTGTCATCAACAGTGAAATCTAGGTTGGGGATTAATGGCCAAGTGTCATGGCAGAGCTCTTCTATGATCTACTGGGGAGAATGATTTGCCTAGAGCAGATCTGGAAGTTTCTCACATCAGTAAGAGAGAGGGACCTGAGCAGAGACAAGCATGAGAGCAAGTCTGGCCCCATCCTGGTCCTCTGAGGGAGAGGCCACTGAAGATCTAAAACCCAAACTACTTCTCTTCCTTAGACCCAACACAGCTAGTCCATGTGTGGTTGGAGGCAGTATGTGGTGTGGACAGTACCTGTGCATGTGGGGACTGCTGGATCTTGGAGCAGAATCAACATGTCAGGTGAGGTGCTGTGCTGAGCTGACCAGAACAGCAGTGACTCAAGGTCCCACAGGCGGGCTGGTGGGCATGATGGACTCCAGAGAGGGATGCTGAGTGAAAGCTTGGCTGAGTAGGACAAGTAGAAATGCATGCCAAGTTAAAAGCATGTGGAGGCCAGAAGAGAGACCTGTGGTACAGACACAGGTGTGACCGGTTCTAACCCTATCTAAGTATGGATCAATTGTATCTGGTGTCAGCGTCCCTGAGGAGTAGGAAGAAGGAAAGTGTCCAAGGAAAGTGCCTCTCCCAAACTGAGACGCATAAAGGAAACTCAGGTGCTGCCTGAAGCGCATCAGGCTGGCAGGAGAGGGCAGGCCCAAAGGATGGCAGCTACCTATGTAACTAAGCAACTCTACACCTGCACGGGGTATGGAGATGCTCCACCCCCTGCATGGGGCCTAAATGTCCTTACACATTTTTTTTCTGCAGATTGCTCATGGAGTGATTTGTTCGCAGCAGCCATAGTAGCTGAAAACAGACCTACTCTTGTGACTCCAGGCTGTCAGACAATGTAAAATCTGAGCTCCAGATGCCTAGCGTGACCCTCTTAAGATGACATGGAGGAGTGAAGAACTGAGGCACAGTCAGGTCTACTCTGATAAGGCAGAGCATGCAGGTAGGATCCTAGGTAAGGAATGGGGCCATAGCCACAAAGTTAGACACAGTTCAAGATCTTTTCACACGGGAACAGAGGCTCCTAGATACCAAACAACCCCCAAAACCACAGGCAAGTGAAGTCTTCATCATCAGAACAGAGCAAGGGCAGCTGTTCCTTGTGCATATAACTCATCAGTGCTGCATATGCTCAGTGTGGACAAAGTCTTGCTCTTTTATTCTGAGCGGCAAACATATGTGCATTCCGAACTGCCAACCAGACAAGCTGGCCATAGCTTCTTCATCTTCAAATGTTTTTTGTCAGTTTAAGCAATGACACATAGCAAAGAAGACATGAAACCCAACCCAAACATATACTTCAGCTTGGTATCTACACCACGCTGTGCCATGCTACACATCCACAAATGAACTAGCAGACTTCCCCAGAAAGTCTCCCAAAAGAAAACATGAAATCCACAAACTCACGCGACGCCCATACTCCGTGACTTTGTCAGTGTGGAGTCATGAGAATGCAGCCCCTTGCAAGATCTCTAACAAAGGACCGAACACTTGGGGGAAGCCAGTAAACAGGTAAGTAGAGAGTTCATCCAGACCCTGCAACTGTTGAGGGATCATGACTTTTAGAGAATGAGAATTTGAGCTAAAATCACTACTGAAAGATGTTCTGTGGCAGAATACCAGTAAGAAGCAGTCCTCCCTGTTAAGGCTGCTTTATTTGGGATCTGAATTCATCTAGTTTATACTTTCAGCTACGGGATCTTGTTCTGTATTTCACTGCTGGATTTATTAATGAAGTCTCTTCCACTTATAGACCTATGCATGCTCTAACATCACCATGGTCATTTAATCAGGATATTGCCCCAGATTTATACTGTTTGGCATCGATCATACATTCTCATTTGAATTAATCAAGCTTTATGTCAACCAATTCGGTAGTTTGCTTGGGGGTGGTGATTGACAATTAATAGCTACCATCATCATTGCACAGAGATGGTGGTGTGATCAAATCACACTAGGCAGCTTCTGCTATGCAGTTCAGAATGATTCTGAAACACCAAAGTTTGAACATCAGGAAACACTTCATCACTGTGACAGCGACAGAACATTGGAGCAGGCTGACCACAGCCTCCATCCTTGGAGGTCTTCAGAAGCCATCCAGACATGGTCCTCTGGGCACCCTGCTCCGGGTGACCGTTCTTGAGCAGGGGTTGGATTGAGATCCCTTCCAACCTCAACTGTTTCATGATTCCATGATTCTACGTTCCCTACTGTTCCCCGCAATCCATTTCACTGTGAAATACACTTTCATAACTACATATATATCTAATCTACTGGTAGAAATACCTCTAGCTAAGCTGTGCCTCAGCACAGGAGCAAACGTACGGATGCGGCTGAGTGGAGCAACACCAAAATCTGATTTTTAAAAACTATAAAAGCATTGGTTGCTTTATTTTTTTGATTTTCGTTCTGGAAACAAGTCTATTCACCTCAGCTAGACCAGCGAGTTCATTTCATTTTCCAGATAACAGTCTCTTCTCGTTTCCCTAGTGCTCTGTAACAGCTCTGCTGCTGGTCTGTGTTGCTGCAGATGGCAGCTGTGAGGAAATCACATCTGAGAACAAACCCTAGTTTGTCCTTTTTCAGAGTCTTGGCTGAGAGCAGCCTTCAGCCTGGACATGGTCCTTTCCAGTACTTTTCATGAGATTACTACTTTAAAACCAGAATTGGAACACCTACATTTAAAGCCCGGAACAGAAATGCCTTCATTGCTCATATTTCATTGTTCCAGCAAACTGCACAACTGAACCTTCACCTCCTACCAAAACCAAAATGCTGTCAAACCCCTGCGTAGATTGTATATGCTTTGGATACATTTAGAAGAAAAAAGTGACCTTAATAGATAAAAGGATTTCAAGATCTAAAATAAGAATCTGAGCATCTGCTTCCACTTCTCATGGAAGCCAGAGGACCCTGCACGCCAATATGCTCCTTGAAGTGACTCAGTGAGAAAGCACAGAAAAAATGAAATACCAAGGACAGCTTTCAGGAAAAAATTAGCAGCTTAGTATTACCAGTCACCTTGCAGGAGCAACACTAAGAACACTGCCTCTCTAGCTGTTCCTGAATGTGTTAAGCAACTCAAACAACGATCTCAATTAGTCTCTGGATGGATCTGGTTTGTTCTCACAAAGGCCAGGCTGATGTTGTTTATTGCACCGCCTGCACAGCATCACCCAGCTGAGTACAGACGTCTGTGCTGTTTTCCTTGTACCAAATCACTGCTGAGAAATATTATGCATTGCTCCTGATGTGAATTTAGATAGCAAACTGGACCCTCCAGTATTCTGCCACGAGCAAAGAAAACACGTAAGATACATATTGTCTCAAGCTACATACTGTCTCAGCATCCTTTCATTGCTTCAGAACAGCATCCCAAACACTGCCTGTGGCCTTATAGATGTTGTGACTGTGCCTCTACCTTCCTCCCATGCCATTTAGTGCTTACTGCAAAGCTTCTCTTGCTAGTTCGTCCTCAGATCCTGAGGTCTCACAAAATCACAGAATGGCCAGGGTTGGAAGGGACCTCAAGGATATGAACCTCCGACCCCCACTGCCACAGGCAGGGCCACCAACCTCCACATTTAATACTAGACCAGGCTGCCCAGGGCCCCATCCAGCCTGGCCTTGAACACCTCCAGGGATGGACGGGGCATCACAGCCTTTCTGGGCAGCTGTTCCAGCACCTCACTGCTCTCACAGCACAGAACTTCCCCCTGACATCCAACCTCAATCTTCCTTCTCTCAACTTCAAACCATTTCCCCTTGTCCTGCTGTTATCTATCCTTTCAAAGAGTTGATTCCCCTCCTGTTTGTAGGCTCCCTACTGCAGGCACTGCAGGTACTGCAGGCTGCAATGAGGTCACCCCACAGCCTTCTTTTCTCCAGGCTGAACTCATTCTGCCTTCACAGGGAGGTGCTGCAGCCCCCTGATCATCTTCGTGGCTTCTCTGGACCCTCTCCAAAAGGTCTCTGTCTTTCTTGTACTGGAGGCTCCAGACCTGGACACAGTGCTGCAGATGGAGCCTCACAAGATCAGAGCAGAGGGACGATCATCCCCCTGTCCCTGCTGGCCAGTTCTCTGCTGATGGAGCCCAGGAAAATTACATTCCAGCAGGTGTGCCATCATTCTACACCACTCTATGTTTTCCTGAACTTATCCTTGTTTTTTTCCTGGAAGTTTTGCCTGAGCAGTGGGGATTTTTGAAGGTTTTCTTCCTCTGGTTTCCAATCCCAAAGTTCTGTAGGGGAGGCAGGAGCTCCTGGGATGGCTGGGCACCCTGAGAAAACAGCCAATCTCAGTAGCACCATATAGGGTCCATCTCCCAGGTTCCAGTCTGTATTCTGGCAAGAACTTGTAGTTGTTTGAAGCAACAGACCTATGGCTGAGAGAGACTAGTGTGTTTCAGAATACTCAGAATAAGCCACTCAGGCATACATGAGTTTTCCACCTTCAGCATGACTGCAGACATGTTCAGTAAATACTGGGAAAGAGAAAACATGCAGTAATCATGAAGCATGCATACAACATACGTGCATAAAACACACACTAAACATCAAGAAGACAGCAGATGCATAGCAGTCTTACACTGGACACAAAATAGACACAGAGAAACACAACATGTGCACAGTAGTCACAATGAAGATGTGCAGTGCACATCCAGCAAATGTACAGCAGAAGCACAGCAGACACAAAACAGGGACATGGAGAAGTGCAGCACATATGCAGGACATAACCAGCACACGTGCAGCAGACAAACAGCAGATATATGGCAGACGTGTGGCAGAAATGCTGCAGGGACACCTTTCCAAGTGTAAGAAACAGGATGTTCTCCAAAGGGAAAATGCAACTAGGTAGAGTTTACAAGAATGACAAACCAGCCACTTTGGGCTGAGAATAAACTCTCAAAATCCCTCCATTGAATATCTCCATCAATAATGAAGACGGATTCTGATAGAACAAAGCTGGGAACAGTGGCTGACACTGCAAAGGGCTGTGCTGCCATTCAGTGAGAGCTGGATGGGATAGAGAGGGGCAGAGAGGAACACAATGAGCTTCAACAAGAGTGAGTGTAGGTAGGGTTGTGCTCCTGGGGATGAATAACTACGTGCAACAGTACAGACTGAGGGCTGCCCTACTGGAAGGGAGCTCTGCGGAGAAGGACCTGGGTGTCCGGGTAACCAAGAGGTGACCACGCACCAGCAGTGAGCTCTGGTGGCCAAGAAGCCAATGGGACCCTGGGGTGCATTGCACAGAGCGTGGCCAGCAGGGCAAGGGAGGTGCTGCTCCCCTCTGCTCTGCTCTGGGGAAGCACAGCTGGAGCACTGCGCCCAGTGCCGGGCTCCTCACTTCAAAAAAGACAGGAGCTTTGGAGGGCCACAAAGATGACTGAAGGCACGGAGCATCTTCAATGTGAAAAAAGGCTGAGAGCTGGGACTCTCCAGCCTGGAGAAGAGAAGGCTGAGGAGGGGAAATCTCATCACCGTTTTATATATCTCAAGCATGGGAGTCAAATTTTGAAGGTGGGCCAGACTCTTCAGTGGTGTGCTGCAACAGAATAAGATGCAATAGGCAAAAACTGAAACCAAGTTCCATACAAACACAAGGAAGAACTTTTTTACTGTGAGAGTGATGCAGCACAGGAACAGGCTGCCTGTAGAGGTGGTGGAGTCTACTTCTCTGGAGATATTCAAGACCTGTCTGGGCGCCTACCTGTGTGACCTCCTATAGGGAGCTGCTTTAGCAGGGGATTGGACTCAATGATCTCTTGAGGTGCCTTCCAACTCTGCAATTATGGGATTCTGTGGTGTTCCATGTAAAAGCAATCTTAGCTTCTGCTTTCCATGGTGGCTACAAGATGAGCAGCACAAATATTAAATGACTTTCTGTGCAAAGTTGTGCGCTGCTCTCCTTCTCAGTTCTGGTGTTCCCAGAGCACACAGTGACCTGTGCAGAAACTGGGGCAACTGCCTACATGTGCTGCATTCGCCTGGTGCTCTCTGGGAGCCTCCTTCACCAAACCCAAAATGCAAAATCAAAGTCTCTGCTATAACACTATCAAATGTGTTGTTACAATTGAAGGTGGAGAATAAATCTGTATTTTGACTTCAAATGGGCTTACTTTTTTTCCAAGAGGCTGGGCATCTGTTGCTTCTCTGTGATGAGCAGATAAAAGGGGACCCTGAATGCAGAATTGATTCTGCTGCCATGGATTTAAGTGCCCTGCAGATGGGGGAACATTCTGGGCTTCAGTTCCTGATTGCATTAGGTTGGAAAATGTACAAAGCCAGCCAGAACTGCCACTGATACTCAGCTGTAAATCTCAGTAGAAGCAGATACACATCTGTGGTCAGTATTAACTCGGAAGGCAGAGTTCACTCTGAGCAGACGGTGGTCTGCAAATCCTAAGTTTCAACTCTCAGGTCCTCAGGATAAAGAAAAGATGAATGGATGATCTTTAATGATATAGGACTCCTGATGCCATTTACAGACCATACGGTCACCAAACACCGCAGTTTGACTTGCCTCTGAATCTGTCTACTGGTCCCCATTTTCAACACGCAGACGTGAACAGTTATGCACAGAACGGAGCCATTGCTCTCAGCACACTCATGAGTTTGACACCCAGGCCTCAGTCTACTTCAAGCCTATGTGAAGGTTAAAGAATATTACATAGTTATTTTATCAGACAAAATACTAGGAGTTTTTGGATCAAAATCAGGGAAGGAAGAGAAATCCGGCATCAGCTTTGTAGACTAACACAGAAGAAAGTGGAAGTTGAATGAAATTCAACACAAGGCGTGGCAAGTGCCAACTGTGCAAAGGTAGAGATAAGAAATTTTCTTAAAGACAGTCAGCCAAGGATTTCATCAAACCCTGTGCAGAGATCCTGGCAGAGCTTCTGGGCACTCTGTTACACAGTAAGTTAAGCTACAAGTTCACCGCTGTTCCTTGAAGACTGAACCTTTACAAGCATGTGCTAAAAAATAGCAGAATTTCTAATCAAAACCTGGGGAGAATTCATTGAAGTTAATGGTGCCACAGAAACTACCTGGAGGGAGAACGAAATTGGATTCCAAAGCAAGACCTCAGTAAGGAGAACTGCATTTTATAGGAAAAAAATAACTTCATCAGCAAGTTGTGAAAAAAAATGCTTGTTGAAAGGAATAGCAGTTATCTTGATCCTGGAAAACACAAGCTGGCAATACACGTCCCTCTCAGCGAGAGGGTATAAATAAAAAGCATCTCATTTACTTGTTTGGACGACAGCAACCACTGCTCATAGTGAAATGCTCCAAGTAACAAGAAGGTGAAAGCTAGAGGAAAATTAATTCAAGTTCAGCAAATTTGCACACAACATCCTTATTATAACTGGTAATTGAAACCCATAGATATTTCAGAGTCCTAAATTAAGAATAAGGAGATTTTTTTAGCTCTCCTCATTTCAGCTTTACCTCTTCGGTAGCCAGTAGTAGCAAGGGGGTCTTATCCAGACATGATGCAGTCCTGGAGAGACATAACTATAATGCTGAGACAGCGCTAATAGCCTTGTGACTTTTCCTTTGGGTATCAGAGCCGTGGAGGCAACAGAGCCTGTGCAGACAAGGAAAAGGCTAAAGAGATGTTAAAGAGAACCATTTTAATAAAAATTAATATGGATTAAAGGATGATGCTAAGAAAGGACAGAGGGAAGAGTAATGCTGCCCATAGTATCTTCTTTGTTCACTTTAAATAAACAATAGGATTACAGAGATAAGCATGAATTTCAATTGATGGCACCAAGTCCTGCCTGCTGGCAGTGACTACATCCGAGAACTGGGAAAGCAAGCACTAAAGCATGAGCAAGCACTGGGAGACAGTTTACACCACAAAAATGGCCACAGGCTCAGGATGCCAATCTCCTAGTGGGGACAGAACACAAGTGGCACCGGGCTGTTCCTGTTAACAGCCTGAGAACTACAGCCTAGAGCACTGAATTGTTGCCTACTAGTGATGCAAGCAGACGACAAGGGCTCCGTTTGCCAATTATTGTCAGATGCCTAGTGTGACCCCAGCAGAACTGTACTCATTGTAGTAGAGGAGGGCAGACAGCACAGCATGTGAAGTTTGGGCTAGGAATGTTTGACAGACTCAAGTCTGGCCAAAAACTAAGTACAGCTACCCTGAACTTCCTGCTTAACCCACAGCTATGTTCTCAACACACATGCATGTACGCAGATCTTTGCCCACTCCTTCAGCCTTAGCAGAACGAATGCCCAGTGTAAAGTCTGTCTTCTTCAGAAGGCTGTAATGGAAGGACTGCTTTGTGCAATGTCCCGCAAGTGGCACTTCTGCCACCCAGGAAGGCCCAAAGCTAATGAAGCCTTGGCTACATGTAATGTGTGCTTTCCAGACAGCAGGCGCAGCAGCCCAGGATTTGTCTCCCCTGTTGTGGGTAATCAGCGTGTCTCAGTTGTTGCTGGCTTTCAGAAGTGGTATTTCCATTCCTTAAATCAGAGGAAGACAGAAGTGAGTGAAAATTGGTGGACTGCCAGGGCTGGGGTAATTCTCAAAGCTGCTCTGGTCTGCACAGGGATTGCTCCCTGCTGCTCCAACATTCTCCTTGATGGCCTCACCATCTTTCCAGGAAAACAAATGATAATTTAAACCTTTGTAAATGGTTGTGAAAGACTTGTTATCTGCCCTGCGCTCACTGACTGTTGCACTACCAGTAACATCTCCATGGGTATCCCCTGGGCTACCACCAAAAGTGATGCTGCATTTCCAAAAGCACAATTGCACAGGGCTCCTATCGAAGCCAAAATCTCCCAGGAATGTGGTTATGGTGAAATTAAAGCAAAATCTGCTCTGCAGTACTGATATTTTCCCACATTTAATCCTAACACCTTTCCATGTAGCTGCAGAGCAATACCCATCCACTCTTAGATGATTTCATTTGTTCTTTACCCTCTGCAGATCACAGGACCTTCACAGGAAAAAAGGATCTTGGTCACTTTGTCTTGTTTGCCACAATGCTATCCATTGCTTGGCTTACTATCATCATTTTTAAATAGTCCTAAAGGACAGTTTTCAAAGATGACAGACTTCAGATCTCTCCAAACAGGGGATCTGAGCTTAAGATAAAGCTGAACAGAAGTTGTTCTCCAGATCCATAATGTAACTGAAGAAACAAACGCATTCAGCTTTCCAAGGTCAGGCCATGAACCATTTCCCTCCCTGACACAGCCTAAACCTTCTTCCTGCTGGGTGGACAGTGGGTCTTCAGGGGCAGCAGTGGAAGAAGTTCTTCCAGTTTTTATTTGTCTTCCAAAATTCATCTAAGAAATATTTATGGTGAAATCAAACCCCTTGGCAACAGATTCGGACAATTCTCAAAGCTTCTGTTTGTTCAGTTTTAGGAATGGCCATAGGCCATAATACCCTAGATATCTACAAACCATCTTGAGTTAGTCTTTGCTGTAAATTCACCAGCTCAGTGACAATTTAGCTAATTCCAGGCTGGTAAATATTTATTTGATATTGCAGAAAGAAAGGGCATCTGCTTTCCACAGATCATCTATTTTACTTATGAGACATGGAAACTCTTTTTAGAGTATTTGTCCTTGCAACTCATTTTCTTGTCATGGAGTTCATGCGTGTGCAAAGTCAAATAGGAGGAATTTGCATCAATACCATTACTGCATTCTCTAGTTGTATAAGATTGAAGCTTGTGGCTTTTCAAGGAAGATGATCTTGCCTCTTCGATGAATCATAGGAAATCTTTCCTATGATTCAGAATTCCTTCTGGTATTGATATTAGCCTGATTCTTTGTTGGGCTCCAGGGATCATCTCACACAATAAGTGGGAACACTACTGCAGGCAGTGGAGATCACTAGGGGGACAATAATTACTGCCAAATGTGATAGTGGTTTCTGTCCATGTATCTCTCCATCTACAGGGATTTGGGATTGTGTCACGGGGTGAGAATAAATCTGAAACCATGCTGACATTTGCATCCCTGGCCTCAGGCACAGCTAAGGATCTTGAGCGGAGTTCTTGACTTACCCAGTCCTTCATATGCACTGCAAGTACTTCTAGAGGTTTATTGGCTTTGTAAGCCTAGGACTGGGCTATCTGTACATTCACTGAATACTATCCCAAGTCTAGTCGATACATGTTCCTGTGATGGACAGTTTGAAAAGTAATTAAGAAGAGCAGTGCCACTAGAGAAGCCAGCTGTCTTTATCATCAATAAATACACAGAAGGAGAAATATATCAGGCAACCCCATTTAATGTAAGGATAGTGACTCCATCCCGAAAATGAGGTCCTTAACTGCTCCTACCAGAGAAATCATTCTCTTGTTCTGCAAAGCAGCATATCCTCTATTTAGCTTTTAGGAATAAGTTTGTCCCAGTGATGTCACTTATATTTGGTACTAAGAAACCAGTTTCAAAGGTGCAGAAATGCACCTTTAGTCTTTTTGATAACACCAGCACAAGTTACGCACTTTGAAAGAGACTTTATGCACTTTGAAAGAGCAATTATTCTGCTGGGTAAGACTGTAAGCATGAAAATAGTGACAATTCAGAACATTCTGAAGTTGCTTGCTGAGCAGAGCTACAGATCACTTTCCTATGGCTCTCAGCAATACCCAAACTGAGCCACCACCGTGTCAATGGGATGAGCCCAGGAAGGGGCTGCTTCATGCTGTGTCTGGCACAGTCAGCAAAGTTCTCTGCCCTGGGGTGACATGCATGGACCAAGACAGAAAAACCAGGCAGCTGACCATGCATGGGACCAGCCATGAAGGAGATGCTCATCTGTGACAACAGAACTATTTAAATCTGAGCTCACTGAAATCCCAGACTTACGATGTCCCATTCCCGCTGGAGACCATTATCTCTCTGGATCCTGGAGCTCCCCTTACTTCAGTTCCAGAAACCTCAATCCTACCTCCCAAAAAGTAGTTGTGAACTGGCACACAGCTTCTTCCTAAGCAAACTCTAGTGCTATCACTGAGCACTTCTCTCATCTGTGCTCCTTAACAATGCCAGACTGCCCTCTGCTTGAGCCCAGACCTAGCTGGGACTCGGAAGATCTCAACATTAGATCCACAGAGAGATGAAACTCTCAAGCACCTGAATTCAGCTGCCAAATAGACTCTAGCAACAGAACTGAGATAGCTCAGAGGTGACAGCACAGTCACTTAGTCCTGGAATGGGACCAACCTCCTGTTTGTTGAGCAACACAGAAATGATGGTATCCACTTAAAATGACCATGACAGAGACTGGAAGCTAACAGCTTGTTTGTGTTGCAGCTTCTTTTGAGGAGAATTTATTCTTCGAGCAAAGGATAGAAGAGAGGAGCCAGGAGATTTAATGAATTTTATAAAGGTGAGAGAGGATGCAGAGTAATGTGGGAAGGCTATGTAGAAGAAATTTTAGAGGAGAGAAATGGGGATGGAACATAGTGCCAAATAGCAGAGCAAATATGAAGAGCCATGGAAAGTTCTTAGGGCAAATGAAATTGTCCCTTGTGCATTGATTCTCAACTGCAGACATCTCTAAGGAAACAGGAGCTCTACGAAGAGGAGCAAGCATGCATCACTGCTCCTCCCCTCAGAACCAAGGACGGGCTACAGCCAGGAAACGTTGATTTAAGTGAAAAGAGACTATATTTTTCTTGGTTGTTTTAGTTAACAAAAGAAAGTCTTAATTTAAACAATTATTTTAATATCTGTTTTAATGTTTTAGTTATTTTTCCTAGAGAATGGATGATTAAACATAGCCTTGATGCTTAAATTAGGGAAGCACACAATATCAGAACATATACCTTACACATACCTTACAGGTAAGTAATTATGTAGCTTAAAATAAAGATATTCATGTTTACTATTTTCATTATTATATTAAAAAATGGTGAGAAAATAACATTTTTTTTCAGATGTCTCTTACACTTTTTAATACGTATTTAATTATCTTTGGGTTGAAATTGAAACAGCATTGAAATGCAACAACAAAACATTTATCAGAAATTCTTTGCCTTTAAAAGTAATTTATAAATTGAAGGAAGTGCTGTGATTCCAGAGATCTTCTTGGGTGAACTCTAAAAGGTATCTTCTGAAGGGTGAGATGGGATTTCTTGCTGCCAAATACAGCCTTCTCTGAGATTTTGAAATCAGTGCATCTCATCCTCTCAGTGTATGTTTGTATTCCTAAAGCAGTAGAAAAAAAACAAAATTCCTGTTTTGTAATTCCCAGACATTAAATTGATTTGGCTGAATAAAAAAGTGGGTTGCCTCAAATTTATGATGGACTCTGCCTGAGAAGGCTTCAGTGGGCCTTTATACTGTGTGCCAGAACTGCTCTGCTCCTAAGGCAATTTTCAACTTTGAATTTTGAATTTCAAAGTAATTAGGAGGGCAGCTCCTTGTGCTCTGGGAACAGCCCACTTGAAATACATTGCCGTTAGAGATTGCACACAAATGTCTCTAAGCCTCATTTCATCGAGGGTGGAGACAAACAGGAACAGGTTGCCCAAGGAGGCTGTGGATGCCCCATCCCTGCAGGCATTCAAGGCCAGGCTGGATGTGGCTCTGGGCAGCCTGGGCTGCTGGGTGGCAACTCTGCACACAGCAGGGGGGTCTAAACTACATGATAATTATGCTTCTTTTCAACCCAGGCCATTCTTTGATTCTATGATTCCTTTTTCCTGACGAGATGCAGCTAACTCAATACATGTGAGCATGAAAGCAATGGGGCAAGAGCCTGCAACAAGGGGAAGTCTCATCCTGAACCTCTGGATCTCCAGCTCAGGCTCAAAAACTCTCCCTCCACATCTCCATGTGATTCAGGAAGAGGACTTCGGACAGAGAGGGAAAGCCAACCTGAGAGGGCTGCCTGACTGCCACTGACACAACTGGCTCACACCAAAATAACCCCTTATGCTTACAATACAGTTCTTAGAATGGCCTGGGTTGCAAAGGACCACAACGCTCATCTAGTCCCAACCCCCTGCTGTGTGCAGGTCAACAACCAGCAGACCAGGCTGCCCAGAGCCACATCCAGCCTGGCCTTGAATGCCTGCAGAGATGGGGCATCCACAGCCTCCTTGGGCAACCTGTTCCAGTGCCTCACCACCCTCTGGGTGAAAACTTCCTCCTAATATCCAACCTGAACCTCCCCTGTCTCAGTTTAAAACCATTCCCCTTGTCCTATCAGTATCCACCCTCATAAACAGCCATTTCCCCTCCTGTTTATACGCTCCCTTGAAGTATTAGAAGGCAACAATGAGGTCTCCTTGGAGCCTTCTGTTCTCCAAGTTCTGCTGACCCAAGCTATGCAAAGCTGAGTGAAGGATATACACACCCTGCAAACTAACACTGCACACGTGCATGGTCAGTGTGCATACATGCATTCAAAAGCTGCACCTTGGCTATTTCTGGCATGCAACAGTAACCTCAGGTCACTGCAAATCGTTAGGAGGGCATTTTGCCAGAGCCCCAAAGCAGCAGTTATGAATCGTGGAGATCTATGAGCAGGCTGCTCTGTGTTCTAAGACAGCAGGTATTCCTCTCAAGACCTATGAGCTTAAATAGGCAGTATATACAGGGGAGAGAAAAGGCACCTTGAGAGAGTGCAGAACTATGCTCTTATTAATACACATTCATTTCCTTTTTACCTTACTTACAGCTGGGGAACACAAGTTTTATTTTGCTCGTGACAGTAATTACATCAAAAATTAGTCCTCCTCTCCTGCCAAAAAAACCCTGCGTCTCATTATTTTTTTCTTTAATGCGTTATCTCTGTTGTGAATTTGAAAGCGGACAAACGGAGCCAAAATTAATGATTTTACATTTTTAACGAGTTATTTCAAGTTGTCAAAACTTTCCTTTGTCTGCCAGCCTCTCTGTTTTGACATAAATGTTCTGATGTCTAAAAAAAAAACTCATCTCACTTACTTAAAGGGCATCAGTGGTTGATTGCTGTATGCTGGGAGTTTAGTTCCCATAATTTTCAGCACAACGAGCCACAAGATCCAAGATTCTCCCATTATTTTTCAGTTTCATAAAAGGAAAAGAAGAAAAACACAAAGAAAGCCTTGCTTTCACAAGACTGTATGCATCTACAGTTAAGGGCAAGTTCAAGACCAATAATGTTAACAACCTTTTTTTTTTGGCAATGTGTGTCCACTACATCTTTCATTACATGTATTTTCTTTGTCAGTAATTCTGTTTTTTCCCTTTATTCAGATCTTCAAGCATTTTGTATGAATGATGGTAGGGAAGTCTGCTCTTATTTGTGCAAATTTGCTTAAATCCTGAATGTTGGCAAGAAACCACAGAGTAGACTTTCCTTTGAAAGAGACTGAAAGTGCAACTGATTTCCAGGAACTGCACAACACTTTAATTTGGAAAGCGGCATTACTGACTCTCCCATCCTTCTTTTTTTTCTTTCACACATTTTGAAATTAACCAAACTTCAAACCCATTTCTTAAAAATTCTGAACAAGGCCCTGTATATACCACACTTTATGCCAGACAATCTTTTACCATGCCAATACTTGCCATAATGTTTCCTGCCAATAACAAAAGCAAACAGACGCTCAAGCTTAATCATTTAAATAATAATAATAATAACAATAAAATCAACACATAAAGAAAACTTAGGAATGAGAATCCTAAATCAGAAGCTGTTGCCTTATCACTGTTCCTTCTGTTGGTTGTAGTATTTCTCTTTTGGCTTTATGACAAAATATAAAGGTTTACATGTGTGGAGTACAAGGATCTGGATGCTGTCGAGATGTTCCCAAGGAAAGAGTGGAGCTCAGTGAAAGAAGCTCCAGCCGTACCTTTACTGAGGTGCCACACAGCAAACATATTGTCACTTAAACTCATTTTCATCAGGTCTTGGAGCTGAGAGATGGGAGAAAGCAAGAAAACTTCACTAGAATTTGGCCATGCTCTCCCCTGCCATGTTCTTCTCTGCTGCTACATGGAGATGCCCCAAAGCTGCCTCCTTGAAGATGGAGAGTCCTTTGTGCATGGGCATGCAATTCAGGGGCTTGTAAAGAAAACCCACTTGATGTGTGGACAGCCATAAGCAACACAGTTTCTTTTGAACAACAACTCTTTGGGTACATGCATGTAGTTTCTTTTGTTGAAATTGGTTAAATATCCCACAGATCTGCTTATTGAAGTGTTTCTACCACTCTGGTTCAGGGCTTTTATCAGGAACAACACACACTCAGTAGGTGGAGCCCGGCTGCACAAGCTGTAAAATTCAGAAATGGGACATTTTAGCTTTCATGCTTTTCAGCAGCCATGATTCCTGCTCAAAACAGGAATTCACTTTCAAGGGAATTTTCTACCACTTTGAGGTCAATAATTTTTTTTTTCTTAATAAAGACTCAAAGTTGAGCTTCTACATCTAAAGGACTCCGACTCTGGGACTTTGGGAAATCAACAGCTCACTAAACTTAGACGAGGGCTGGGATGGTAATGGTGCAAGAAAGATTTGCTGACTCCCATTTGAGCCAAATTCCTTTCCATAAAATCAATGAAAGTATTATCCTTAACCTTAGCAAAGGCAGAATCAGGCCCATGATCATGAAACACACAAACAAGTTGCTTTTTTCAAGGATCAGCACTTTATAAAGGCTTGTTTCCAATGAACGTCAAGTATCAGCGGGGAAAAAATTATAGTTGATTCTGATAAAAAAAAAATAAAAATCCTGGTTTTCGTCACACAGGGTATTTGTATATGGGCTGATATTTTTGCTGAGTAAATATGAGAGTTAATAATCCCCACTTACAGAACTGCAGATGCCACAAGACACGTGGGATTTGGCTGTGGTTTCACTGTGCTGTGCTCCTACCAGGACTCCAGGCTGATGCACACTGGGTTTTGCCTCTGAATGGGACAGCCCTGTGCTCTGCTCATCTCTGGATGCTCACTCCAGTTGGGCATCATCCTCTCCATAAGCATTCCAGCAGCAACACAAATTAGGAAAGCAGTGCCAGCAGTAATGCAAAACAGGGAGCCAGTGTGATGGTGAGATCCCATAATGCAAGGACAAGAGAGCTGATAACAGCTAATAATTACTGTACTAAGATGCTTGTGGAACTGCAATGTTAGGTATTAAGTCAGATTAAAGTGCTGCTGGAAATCATCTGCTCTGGGCACTTCTCAGTGAAGCTGGTCTACGCTGTGCCCAGCTCCCTCTGACATTAAACATCATCACAGTGTCAGCTGAAATGTACACGGCTGCCACAGCACACAATCACGGCCCGTAGCTCCCCCCACAAACACTGCACCTGAGCTTCAAAGCTGGGGTGAGTGGAGAGTTTAGCTTATCCACACCCCATCAATTCCTCCTGTCTTCTGCAGTCACAGTGCGTCCTTCCTCTCCATTCCCCACAACTCACTGAGATGCTTCTCTGTCATTTTGCATAGATCAGAGCAATAGAAGAGATGTGATATATGTCCTTCTTTCTGAAGCATTCCATCTTCATCCATCTTCTCAATTGCAGTGGCCATTTCCTAATTAATGGGCTTGACATAATTAGTTTTGTATAAAGTCAGGCTGTAGCTGAGCCTTTATTCTGACTTTAAAAAAATAGGCAGCCATGAACTTACAGGAAATCACACTGCCAGCAAACAGCTTAGCTGGCTGCAGACTAATCATCTTTTCTTTCCCCTTTGTTAAACACATTCTTGCTCTTGGAAACTGTTCAGTAGTTCATTAAACTAATAATCCTATTCAAATCCTACTTCACAAATGGATTTGTCAGTGCTGTTCCTCACAGGAGACAGTAATTCTAAATTGCCTCTACTTTAATGGGTTTAAAGACAGATTAAATCACAGCTTTGGCTGCGATTTATTGCTCCACATTATTTCATTATTTGCTATTTGTAGAGGCATTGGTGAATAATACACTTGTTTACTTGCATCTATTCCATTCTTTGCATTTGTTTCATACTTTCCCCTTATTAAAGAATATTGGGAAGGAAACAGAGCACTATTTTCTAATAGAACCACATCCAACCTGCATTTCAGCAGTGGTGACAGCAGCAGTGGGTCACCTCCACTGGAGCAGATTTGTACAAGCATGACATGCAGCTCTTGTTCATCGCTGGTGAAAATGCACAGCTAATGGTGCTGACTGTGCTGGAAAACAGTGTTTTGTAGCTGAGCATTTGCTCTATCAAATGGTGTTTTTGTGCTCTCTGCATCTTGTTTCAATGCAAATAAATAGGAGGCGTTATTACTTTTGAAGTGAGCCACATACTAATTGATGATGGCTTCGTATAAAGCCACTGGACACCAAAGCAGAGCAGATATCCAGCGCTGCTTGTGTTTACATAAGGCTTTCCTGGGAAACCCACGGGGAATTACTCGTACAGTAGGAATGTGTGCTACGTGCAGCAGCAGGAAGGAACACCAAACATGCCTGCATACTTGATTCCTCTAGAGTTGGTAAACATTCCCCATATGGCAAGTTGGAAAGAAGTGGAAGACACCTGGTCACACTTCTTTGTCCAGTTCAGCTGCGATCCTAATTTCCTGCCCAAATTTAAATCGAACAAAATGTAGAGATGGAGAAAATCCATAGTTCCATTCACTCAGGACAAAAAGAGGGGCACAATTAATTGGTAGAATAAGTATCACAGAATCATAGAATCATAAAATTGCTCAAGTTGGAAAAGACCTTCAAGATCATCAAGTCCAACCTCAGCCTAACCATACTTCCCTAAATCTAACAGCCCCCTGTTACATCACATCCCTGAGCACCACATCCAGATGTTTTTCAAACACATTCAGGGATGAAAGAACCAGCTCTAGCACGTTGAAGTTGATTGCTTTAAGTTCTCTCATGTATACATTTGTCTGTCATATTCCACTTTGGGAGCAAAAAACATTTCTGCCATGGACAAAATGATCTGCTCATTGCATGTTAATATTATAAAAGGCTTTTAAGATCTGGCAGGTATCAAGCATACTGTATAAAAGGAAAATAGATTTTATTAACTTGCACTGACAAAATGAATTCTTTCTATGAACAAGAAGTCAAAGATATGGACAGCTCTGAAGCCTCAAGTAGAAGGCTTCCACAAAAGAGAAGAGGAAGAAGAACTTAGGACTATGTGCTGTACCATCATCATTAGATCTGAGCGGAGACCCACAAAATCTTTTTGCCTCTTTCCTTCCGTTCAGTAGTGGTCTACAAATTTTTGAACGCTGTCACCAAAAATAGAGAGCAATCAGGCTGGGTTGGCAGCCCAGGTCTTACACAATCATCAGGCTGAGAAAGGGAAGCCACCAGTTGAACTCCACGTAATGCAGTTCAGCTTCATTGTATTTTAATTCTGAAAGTCTCAGAACTAAAGAAAGTCTTAGAAACAAAGATATCTCAAATGAAGGCTGAACTGAAATTTGTTTATCTCTCTGAAAAAAAAAGTTGTGGGTCTTGGAAAGCAAATTCCAAAGCAAATATTTGAAGTGCTGCCATAAACACTACTGAAATACACTACGGTTAAATATATTTAGAGGTTCAGATGTATGTTAGAGGTGTGGATTTATAGGACAGATGATTGCAGTAGTCAAGATATGCCACCTACATACCTACAGTATAAAATAACAATAAATTAAAATTAAAAAAAGAAAAAGGAGAGAGAGAAAAACTACCATGTAAACTTGCAGTAATAAAACTTACTGTTAATTCATTTATTCTGCTACTAAAGATTCTACTACTAATTCAATTATTCTGCTACTATCTCTGCCTGTGAGTAAACCAAACCTACAATTATGGCTTTTCTGATTGTCCCAAAGAAGGGTAATAAATGTGGTCAGACAGATCAGGGAAGATGCTCAACCACAAGTGCACCTCTCTACATTTGTTTCTAGACAAAACAGCACCAGGGACTAGCAGGGTTCTGGGAATCTACAAAAGCAGTGAGTCTGTAACTCTGCAGGGGATGGCTTTCGCTGGTTTACAGCCCCATCCACACCAGTACAGTTGGTGACATCTGTTGCTGTATTCTCAGCCCAGGAGAACACAACTTCAAACACCGTTCTGCAATAGATTTCTCATCTCAAGTGGTGTATCTACTTGTGAAAAAGGAGACTTTAAACAGACAGTTCATTGACGGGCTGGAAATCCTGAAGGAGAGATCGGGACACAGAACACGGGAGACTCTCAGGGTCACTTGACACAGAGCATGGGAAGTGCCTGAGGCACGAGCCCAGCCACTGTGCTTTGGCAGCGCTCCTTGCATTGCCCACCATCATTCTCTCAACAACAGACTGCCCTCCAAAGGGCCAAGAACAATGAATCTCCAGCTATCTTAATTTACGTTTGCTAAGATGTCTTTAAACAGATCTTGCATGTTCCCCAGTGGAGTTTTTCTCTTCCTACAGCAATTGCTTCAGAGGGCATTAGGAAAGCAGAGGGAAAACCAAAGAGCCAGTGGTGTGGTCCTTAGCTCTCAGCAGGGGATTTGGAGCCAGACACTTCAGGCCTGTTCCCGATCGTGCCTCAAACTTACTGTGTGGCCTTCAGTTGCTTACACAACAGATAATTTAGTATTTACTTCAGTGTTGGCCAACCAGTGTCTGGGGCTTCAGAGAAAAGTTTTCAGAAGTCATTTCTAACTTGGGAACTCAGGATCCATTTTTTAAAGCGTATGGCATTTGGATGCTTCAGGCCCACTGAAAGTCAGGAGAATTCAAGCTCTAAGTCATTTTTGAAAAGAGTCTGGTTACCGAAGTCCCTGAGTTTTGTAAGATCACTGGTTTCCAGTGACCTTCCCTGAGATCCTGTGAGGAATGGAAATATCACTTCTGTGCTCTGCTCTTCCTTCTTTCTCACAGGGCTGCACAAAATAGGATAACCAATGAACACATGAACTAACTCCATTTCTTTCTATCTGCATTGTGAAAACTGTGATCACCTCTAGCCCTGGACAGCCACAGTCTCTGGTCTGGCAGACTGTCATCTTATCCTCTGCAAGAAATATCCTTCAGCCCTTTAATCATAAAGGTTTGGAATGTTTTATCTGAATGGACTCAAAGATACCTGAAAGAATCACAGTAAAAGTCCTTCTAGATTTTACTGGGTGAGACACAGGGTAGCCCTGCTCTGTGATGGAGCTAACGGCTACTTTTTTCTGGTAGCTAGCTTTGAGCTAGGGGTTTGACCAAACCCTAGGACAGCTGTTGTCCATCATCTCCAAATCCACCATAGCAGAAGCAAGTGGCCATGCACTTTTGAATTCCATGAGCAAATGCTGCAAGCACCATGGCCCTGCCTGTTGCAGCTCAACTGCCAAGCTCTGGGTTCCAGCTCCAGCCCAAACATGCACATCTGATTGTCTGGGCTGAAAGCATGGCGCTCCATCCCATTCAAGAAGCATTTCCCAGCAAGTTCTGGAGGACTCTGGCACACTCCAAACTTTGCGCGTGTATCACGTTCTGCTCTGTTTCTGCCCACTAACACAGGAACTCTTTCCAAGAACTACAGCCAGGCAGACTTAAAATAACCCAGAATCAATTCTAGGGCCAGGAACCATCTTGAGAGCAAGCGAATACAGATGAGCTCCAGCACAAGCTTGAGAATTCTTTGCCTGAACCCTGTCTCCCTCCTCAAGTGGAAAATCCTCACGGATCCAGCTCTCATACCAATTTTTCCTCAGGTGGGGCCACAAGCCCCAGCTTTACTTTACAACAGATGACTTAGCGTGTACACTCACCCATTAGCAATGGTAGATAAAACAACTATCAGTGTAAAATCAGCCAACAGTATAACCCACATCAATTGGCAGCATGATAGAGGTAGCACACCCAGTCAATAACATCTTCCCTGGTGATAGAAAGACCAGCCAGAGCCATCCCTCCAGGTAAATGCCCAAGACTCCTCCCACCTGCAGGCAAGATGTTGATGACTCCTCACAGTACTCATGCATGAACCCGAAATTGCTGTGACCCACTGATCAATGCAGAAGAGTTCATTGCACAGCACTCTATTCACACAGCAGCCTGGGTTCTGTGTCTGCAGAGCAGATTCCCTCCTGAGCTCAACGAAAGGGCAGAAAAGCAATTCTGTAGACATGTTACTATGAGCTATAATAATAAACCAAGTTCTGCTTTATAAAATAGAAGTGAACATTAAACGTACCCTCGTAAAGTGTCTTGGCCTCTTCTTCTCACTCTGTTTGCTGGCTGTCTTTCCTCATAGCCTGCAAATCTGTCTGTCTGCAAGTCCCCTTCATATTGACCCTGGGCTTGTTCCACATACAAAACTGCTGTACATCCCAGCATGAACCTGGCCAGCCACAATACCCCCATGATGGCACAGATTCCACGGTTCCTGGCTGCCCTGAAATCTTCTTCCAGCTGGAGGGTCCCTGCTGCCTTGGTGGAGAATGGATTTTGCCAGCAGCCTTTAAGTGCCAAGGTGCCTTCCTGCCGTTCACTTCTAGAATCAAAGACAGAAGAAAGAGAAACAAGCAAGTGTTCTCAAGAGCTTCCACGTTTTTAAAATGACTGTTCACCCCAGACTGCCCCTTCCCAGAGTTAATACAGTGAGGTCATACAGTCACACTGAGTGTGGCTCCTTGTACATACAGCCAACATGCTCACAATGTCATTTCCCACCATATCATTGCCAAAGCCCTCCTTTCCCAAGAGGTCGGAACCAAATGATCTCTAAAACTCATTATTCTACCTTTGCATCCATTTTCCTGCCTTTCTGGTAGGGAAATGAAGAGTAACCATAGAGCAATCTGTCCTAGAACCCCCTGGTATCAGGTTGTGCTACTGAATTCAGCACGGTAGGTGAGTTCAGAGGAGCAATATGAGATGCAGAGCTATGAAGCAAGAAGAGACCAGGGATCAACTTCCCAGGCCCCACTATATTGTATTCTAGCCAGGCCAGGGCATGGAATAAAGATCAGTCACTTGAAAACTACCTCCAGGTACTTGGTATTTTGAGCAGTCAGAGCGAATGGTAGAAAACACATCAAAGGAGCACGTATGTCAGTGCTGAGGTAGGCAAATGGGTCATTGCAGGCTGGAGTGAGATGTAATATTGTTGTCTGAGGCTAGAGGATGAAGACAGTGCATTCAGCTAAGCCTGGTTTCCATGATGGTGAAGTGACAGAGAAAAAGGCGGAGGGCTGGGCATGCTGGGAGGTGTGTAGGAGCAAAGCCCATGGCTGCCAACACGCCTCGTGGTGAGCACAGCAGGACCAGCTCTTCTGGGCTACAGGCTTGCACCTGAGCACACGCATCGGGCAGGGCCCACCGCCAGGGTTTTGCCCTGAATCACACCAAAGCAGCCCCAAGAGATTTTCTGCCCCATGCAAGCCTGTGAGGACCAGTCCTGACGACCGGAGCCATGCTTTTTCCCCTGGGGTGCAGTGACGGGGGAGACACGAGCTCCTGTGGGCAGCTGAGGACGCTGCCCTGGGCCAGGGTGCAGTGCTGGGGAATGAGCCCCGCGGGGCGGGCGGAGGTCACCTCCTGCCAGGGGCACCGAGGTTACGAGGCACAACGGCCTCCGGAGCGGCTCTGTTTCAGTCCTTGCCGTCATCTGAGTCTGATGCGGCTCCGACAGCACAGGAGAACGCCTGGGGCGCAGCTCCGCACGGCTCAGCCCCTGGAGGACAGCTTTCGGCCTCGGGGCCGCCCCAGCGCCGTGAGCGCGGCCCAGGCCTCGCCGCGAGGAGCGGGCGGGGCGGCGAGGCGGGGTCGGGGCGAGCGAAGAGAGGCGTGGGGCTGCGCGGAAGCACGGCCGAGATCCCCAGACTGCGCCCCCCGATCCTACGCCTCCGTATTCCTGCCCCAGCCCGCGCTGCCCCTCCCATTCCCCGCATCTCCCGGCCCCGCGCTGGCACGTCCAAATGAGCGCTCGGCTTCTCCGTTTCCCACCCCCACGCTCCGGGGTCGGGGTCCCTTCCTTCCTCCTCCCGGCCGGGGCAGGGCCGGCAGGCAGCTCTCCCCTCCGGATTCCGACGTGTGCTTCTCCAGGGAGGGGTCCCACCGGCCTCCCTTCTCCACCCAGAGTGGAAATATCTCGGAGGGACGGGGCCCCTCGACTCCCCCTGCCCGTCCCCCAGCTGTCCCACAGCAGCACGTTCCTGCTCCAGCCCAGTCCCACAGCAGGCACAGTCAGCCCAGACAAGGCAGAGTGAGCCTGAACTAATAAAGTAACAACAAAAACAAAACCAAAAAACACACACGCGCGCACACACGCACACACACACACACACACACACACACAAAAAAAAAAAAAAAAAAAAAAAAAAAAAAAACACAAAAGAACACCCAAAATAACAGTAATAATAATATAATAAACCCTCCCAGCTTCAGAGCAATGTCCTAGCTGGGAATCTCAGCTCTTGAGGGCATGCATTTTTCAGGCTCTTAATATTTCAAATGCAGTGAATGAGAAAGACGGAGTGGGAAGGAAAAGGCAGGGCTGGGAGCAGAGGCAGAGACAAAGAAACGGCCCTTCCTGCAGCAGCCCTGCGAGCTCTGCTGCTGCCTTGCTGCACATGCCTGTGCCGAAGGCTGGGATGTGATTATCTTCAGCAGGACAAAAGGGAGAGCGTTTACTTTTCTCCCAGAGCTCTATAGGTGGCACACACATGGAAAAGAAGTCATAAAAAACCCACATTTTTTACACTTCGAGAGATTTCCAGCTTTCATGCAGAAACTTAAAATGAAGGAACTCCATTTCCTCACAGAGAACTGAGAAGCATGACAAATGATCGATACATAGGCACGTACCATGAGAGCATTAACACAGTCCTTACTGAGAGTAAGGAAGAGTCATTTTACACCATAAAAAGAGAATTTTAAGAAAGGCTCAAAAGTTACTTTGAGCTCTGAGAAATTCCATCAAGAGCCACTTGTAAGAATTGCACTGACAAAGCAAAGAGAGAATCAATCACTAAATCAGACTTAAAACTTAGCTGCAAGTTTGGAAGGAATCGGGAAAGACATCTCAAAAAGCCATGTCTCTGAGTGTGCAAATTAAATTAACCCCCCGAAAAATGTGCAAAACAGTAAAATACAGCTAGGCAAACAAAGAATTGCGATTACAGATAGAAAGAAATCAGATCTTAGCTACGCAGGTCTGGATTTAGTCTGAAACTGTTTTAAATACCTTTACGTCCTGGAACTGGTGATGTGCCCAGAGCTCCTTTGTTTAGTGGAGATCTGGGCAGAAAAGAAGGGAATAAAACCCTCACCCTTGAAGGAGAGAAGAAAAGGTACAGCCTAATCCAAATTGAGCAGGGGGAGGGCCTTGCGGCGGAGGAAGGGGTGCAGGAGGAGTGGGAGTAGCAGGAGGACAACCCTACCGCATTCTTGAGCCAAAAGTTTTTAACTTCAAGGAGGGGCTGAGGAGGGGGGGGGAGGTTGGATTCGGCGTTTGCATGCAGACGTGGTTATCACCTAGCCGTTCCTCGTGAGCGCAAGGCTCCTTGGCTCACTTAATTAGTGAGTGCTTTCAGTTCAGCTGGACGAAGTGACTCCTTGTCCCAAATTTGGGCTGGAGCTGCAGGAGGTAGGGGGGCATTAGTAACAGTGACTTCACATCAAAAGGTTTGGTAAAGAAAAAGAAAAAAAAATCATTTTCAATTTGGGACTGGTTCTTCATCTCATTTTTGAAAAGCGATCGTGTGCTAAAGGCGAGCAGAAAAAATAAAAAGGTTTCAAGTAAAACAATTTTCTTGCTGATCGTTCTCTTGTACAGCTAATATAAAATGAGGCAAGACAGGGGACTTGAAGGATTGATGACACAGCCTAGGACCTTCACACTCAGAATTTACCTTGGCTCCAAAAGAGAAATTCTTTGAAGTTACAAGCACTTCCTCAAGGTTAATAAATAATAAATGTACGACAACCTTTGTTTGAATGTCAGATCTGAGTCTAATTCTGCTCTTTGGCTCTGTGCAAAAATAATTTCTCTGCCTCTTATTTAGGAGCCATTACTGATGTCTTTTCTTTATACAGAAAATACAATGCACATGTTCCTCCTCCTCTTTGAACTGCCTCTGCTCCGTGCTGCTGCACACCATCAGAAGGAAGCGCAGTCCCCACGCGTGGATGGCCAAAGTCTCCCGGGAAACCTCAAATCGAGCTGTTTGTTGGGCCAAAGATGTTCAGGTAAGTCTGCACCAAGCGGACCCCAAAAGGCTGTGCACAGCACGCGCGTCAGGGAGCTTCGCATTGTCCTGCCATGTGGCTCAGAGCTCAGTTACCTTTTTACGCGCAGCAGATGAGGGCTGAAACACCACTCATTTCACAGGGGTGCAGAAATTCCAAGGCAAACCCAAGCTGACAGGGAGATTCAGTCCTTCTCCTCCTGCCCCTCTTTGAAACATCCTCACTGCCGTCTTTGTTCTTTTCAGTTTTCCTAATCAACCCCCTGCTAGCTTTATAGAAGTCAGAATGATGCTCAGCCTAATTAACAACAAACTTGTGGAGACTTACAGGGAAAAGGCAGACCTCATTTTCACCAGCAGCCAATAATGGAGCATTTCAAGGAATGTGGCTCCACCACCAAGTCTGCAGTGTTTTGTAGAGCTCAACAAGATTCAAAAACTATTTCCTGGGCCTAATCCTGCGATACTTTTTCCTGTTGAAATGAATGTGAACTTTACCTGATTAATCGAGAAGAGCAGAAGTGGGCCCTCAAACAGAGCAGCACAGCAGTGGGAGCACAAGAAAATACATTTTTCCCCACTGAGGGACAGCAAGTTGGTGACAACTGCTGATGCAAAATATTCTTTTTGTCATTCCACTCTAAGGCTTTCTAACTTCTGCATTGTCTTCATGACAGTGTTTACATAAGTATTGGATTTTTAAAGGTATTTTGGCATATGAAAGTACACACAGGGTCTTTGATATATTTGCAGAAGTTCCCAGAAATATATCTGTGACTTTTGACCATGGAATAGTTTAAAAAGTAGGCTTTGAAATGTCCAAAGCAGGTGATACTAAAATGGAAACATTTTCTTGTCTCCTTTCTAGGTGCAAACTCAACCGCAGGTCTTTGTTTGTTTGTTTGTTGTTTGAAATGCATTTGTAATTCCAGTTAGGTTTCAGTTGGATACACAGTGTAGCATATCTGGGCTAGTGAGAACTGTTCTTTGTGCTTGGAATAGATGCTGTGTTGTGTCTCACCTCTGCCACGATCCTTCTCATTCCATTTCCTCTGTTAACTCAGATGTAACATGAATCTGAGCGAGCACATTTAATTAACATTTCCCAGGTTCATTTGCTCTCCTTTCTCTCAAGCTTCTCCATCAGGACTGCACTTGGACACAGCCCTGCCAAAGACCGACCTGCAAGGGGAATAAACTTTTTCTTTCTACAGTCCTCATTGAATGGTTAAGAAGCATTTTATCCACTCAGTGTGTTCAGATCCTTATGAACACGATGCTTTTAGCTCTCTCTCTGATTTTCTAGACTGAGGCTTTTCAGCACAGCTGCATCTGATTAAGACACAGCGAGTTCCAGGATTCAGACATAGCAGCGAGATCTCCTTCAAAGTCCCATTCAAGCCTCCAACAGTTCTTTATTTCCCTGCCATCAAATGGTTGTTGCTGGCCACATGAAGTTACAAACACTTGTGTACGTTTTGTCTGGCTCTCCATCTGCTTTCCCTCTGGGTAGCTGACTGTTTGTGCACAACAATGTGCTCACCCAAACTGTTCTTGGATCTACCTGGTCCAAGGCATTGCGAGTATCTAAGCATGTAATCTTCCTCTGAAGTTTGCGCCCAGGATAAATTTATAGCAAGCCTTAGGCTGGGGATGGGAGGGGAGACAGCACTGGAGGAATGTCATCTTTCTTTCAGGCAGTGTCGGGATGTGTCCCAGCCCCCTGGGAAACAAGAGCCGGTGCCTGTGGCTGTGGTGAAACTGCTGCTTTTTCTCCGCTGAATTGTTTCATGGTCCAGGGAGAAACTGGAGTGTGAAGCAAAGCAGGATGGTAAAATGTACCCCCAACCAGCCCACAGAAAGCTACTCTCAGTAATTAGACAAGAAACAGTTGCCCTTGTGTAGTTTCAAACAGCCACATGAGCATCTCCGTAGGAATGAAGATCTGTAGACAGATAAGTATGTATCACGTAGCTATCTGTCTGTATCAGTGTTTCTATATAGTAAGTACAGAAGAAGCTGTTTTAACTAAGGCTCCCTGCCTGCCTAACATAACTTAGAGATCTTTTATAGCGTGGCCTTTGTAATTTCTAAATCATACCCACAGAAAACTTTCTTTTTCTGCCTGTAAAAATTGTCTAATAAAGATTGTTGCATTCCTGTTGCCTTGAAGTGAAGAAAATATTCCCAGTTCGGTCTTCAGATTTTCATCATACTTTTTTAAGATGCTCATGTCTTAATGTGAGCTCTGGGTCTCGTCCTGTGAAGCTCTCCAGAAGTTTCTCATGTGGGTGATGGTAGAACTCTCAGTACATAGGTCTATATCCTCTTCTCTGAAATTTAGCTACAACAAACCAATTGCGATAGATCAGCTTTTAATAGACTATTTTGTGTCATGGTTGTCTTTTTCCACTTAACTGTGCAGTTAAGCATGGGATTTCTGGACCACTTTTCACCGTGAACATCATCTGAGATGTTGCTTAGGAAAGGCTCAGAGCCTGCATAGCTTAGTAAGTACAGAAGGAGAAACAGACTGTAAAATGCAGTGAAGCATTATTTTTCTGGCATTTTTAATCACCTAATTAAAGTAAAATGTAGAGCCCTACTCACATTCTTTATATATAGAGAGAGAAGTCAGTTGTCATATTGCAAGAAAGATATATTCAAATCGTGTTCTCATAAAATTATCTGATCTATTCTGTTTCCTTTCTACTGTTCCTACTGGTTTACTTTCTATCTCAGCTACTTGTGAATCTTTGTGCTTTGGTACTCAGCATTAGAATATGTAAGTAAAGCAAGTTCTTCAGATAGTCATTAACACAAAAAATAGAATTCCCTCTTATTAAAGCCAAGCATGAACCATTCAGGAAGTAAATATGCTTTACGTTATGCACTGCAAACTACCATCTGTTTTACTTCATTATATCTCATACATGGAAAATAACAATCTATGAAAGTACTCATTAAACTACTTCCACACTTCATATCAAATTGTACTGACATCTCATTTAATGAGTATAATTTCAAGTATTTCAAATAGATTACATCCGTTGCTCTTCTTTTGTTCTACAGAAGCCGTCATTCCATCACAGAGGACCATGAAGCTGTGCTGGTTGTCTTGGATTACCTCCTGATTTTGCATGTGCTTTGACATCCCTTCCAGCAGGATCTGCTCTGTGATCTTTCCAGGCACAGAGCTGAGGCTCACTGACCTGTAGTTTCCTTGACCTTCCCTTCTCCCTTTCTTATGAATGGGAGTGATATTTCCTTTCTTCCAGTTTCTGGGGACTTCACGTGACAGTCATGACTGTTCAAATGTGATGGAAAATGGCTTGGCAGCTGCATCAGCCAGTTCCTCCAGGAGGCTGGGATGCATGTCATTGAACTCCATAGACTTGTACATGTTCAATCTCATCAGGTGGTCTCAAACTTGCTCTGCTCTTTCAGTGGGAGGGATTGTGCTCTCCCACAACCCTAACTAGAAGTTCAGAAACATGAGAGATGTTAGAAGCCTGACTGCCAGTGAAGACAGAGGCAGTGAACTTGCTGAGTTCCTCAGCCTTCTCCATGCTGGTCTGATGCTCAGACTGACACCAAAGTTGAGTTTAAAGTAGCATGTTTGAAGAGTTTGTTAGCAAGGATGAAAGACCTTGGAACCAGGGCTGGCACTGCTGCATTTTCCCATAGCTACATGATTTGGAGTCCATTGTTTTCAGAGGCCCAGCACAGAACCAGAGGGTCTCCTTTGCAGAAATGACCCTGTGGAAAAATAACATGAGATCATCATTAATTATTGTCACTATAATCATTAAAATGCAGAGGGGAGGATGTTTAATGTCACCTAGAAAGTTGTTAATCCTCTTTTTCTTTTTTAATGCCTGACTTGGCTATCTTGTGGCTTCTCCTCTGGGCAGCACAGGGCATTGGGACCTTAGGAATAAATGTGTAATGAGAGAAGTGAACTTGGCTTTTTCTGTCTCTGTCACCAGTGTCAGTTCTGATGTTACACATTATCACACTCCTTTCCTGTATTTCTGCATAAACGTGTAGGAGATTATTATTGGTGAATGTCAAAAACATACAACAAAGCTGAGTTGTGGTTGGTTTAACTTTTCCATTTTTGACTTCATGGAGGGTAATCTAAAATTAGTACATCTTGCTTCTTGCAGGATGACACAGTTGCTGTCAGGACAGCAGCAATTCTTAAGCATGATGTCATGTAAAACAATCAAAATCAGATTCTTACATTCGGATTCTTGCTGAGAACTGAGGTCAGGGAATGTGGGATTTATGCTGCTGCTCCACGCTCCCTGCTAGGCTGTGTCCTGGCAGGCCCACAGCTGCTCCCTTCAGCTTTGAAATGAAGAAATCAGAGATTATATTTAAGGGGGATGGTGTATAATAGTTTGAGCAGGATGCTGCATGGCATGTCCAGAATCTTGTGCCTCAGAGAGCAAGACTTGTCCAAAAATAGGCCATCTTAAGTGACCTAGGTAGTGGAAGGGAAGGACATGAGCCCCGAATGTGCTTTACTGCCAGCTAATAGAGCACCAGGGTTGTCTTCCAGGCCAAGTTTCTGGTAGTACAAAGCAGTCACTGCAATTCAGACTCCTGCATGGCAGGAGCCCTGCAGCAGTGTGTGCGCGTACAAATAAACCTGGCAACTTAGCAGAATGTCTGGCAGTCTGGGCAGGTGGCCATGGGCAGTCTGCAAGGCCCCGCATGGGAAAGTGGCATGTGCTGCTCACAGAAACTACAGACACTTTTTAAATTACTTGTCATTGTTTACCCAGAGTTTTCTCAGCCTTCCATAAGAATACAAGTCCCACATAGTATTATATAGCCAGCACGTTTTTGATGCTCTTCCTGGTGTTCTACATTATAACTGTTTTATATGAGCTCAAGATGCAGTCCAGGAAACAAGTTCCATCTTTTGTGCTGAGACATAATCGTGTCATCTCTCTGTGCCACAAGGTACCATGCTCCCAAATGGGGGTACAATCATGTTTCTTTTGAAATGTGATTCTGAAGTGAATAGGAAGCAAAAATAAATGCAGGAGATTTCCAGAAACTTCACATCCAATTTCATTTCAAACAAACAGAGATCAAAAGTGAAAGCTATTAGCACTATACTGAAGAATTTAAAGATTGGGAGGAACAAATTCAGACAAAGGTTTCCTCAGAGAAATCATCCTGCAAGAATCATTTCATTTACTTAGATTTGTCACCAGAACAGACATCAGAAAAATTTTATCATCCTATTTGGCATTCCAAATAATACATGCCAGATCATTTCACTATCTCACCTTTAACAGTAATTTTTGTTGGCCTAAAGCATCTATTTAAAAAGGCTCTGTGTGAGCATCATGGGAAGAGGATTAATGACATGAAGCCCATAATGACACAGAGTCAGTGGAAAGGATTGCTGATGCCTGTCCTAAGGTCTTGAATAAACAGGCAAACTGAGCTGTGTACTAACTGCTGCCCACAGTTAATGCCATGTTAGTTTATTGTGTGATGGGAAGAGTTAAATGATGTGCAAGTTCCCTGCCTTTGCCATGTAATGCCACTGATCTCTTCTCATAGAATTTACCACTTCCCTTAGAAATTTTTTTGCATCACTCTTGGATCAATAGGGGTCAGTAGGAGACAGACATCTGCCTAGGTCAGTGACAGCTGATGTTAGTCCATCTGCTGACAGTGGGAAATAGCAGTGGTCTTCATCTCCTAGAATACTACAAAACTCTACAACAGTGCATTGACTAGAATAGTTATTTCAGTTGGAAGGGATCTACGAAGACCACCAAGCCCAACTGTCTGACCAGTCCAGGACTAGCCAGAAAGTAAAGCAAATTTAATGAGGACATTATACAAGTGCCTCTTGAACCCTGACCAGCATAGCACATCCACCTTGCTAGTAAGCCTGTTCCAGTGTTTGACCTCCACCACAGTAAAGGAGTTTTTCCTAATGTCTAGTTTGAATTTACCTGGCACAGCTTTCTGCTGTGCCCTCATGTTCTACCATTGGTCATCAGGGAGAAGCAACCAGAACCTCCTTCTCCATTTGCCCTCTTCCATGTGGTGTGGAGATTAATGCGGTAGACTCTCAGCCTTCTCTCCAGACAGGACAAAGAATCCTCAGCTTCTCCTCACAGGACATGCTTTCCAGCCACTGTAAAACTTTATTGCCTTCCTCTGGATGCTTTCAGGTATGCCAACATCCTTCCTATGTTGTGGAGAGCAGAACCATAGAGACAGTGTTAAAGATGAGGCCACACCAGCACTAAGTATAGTGGGAGAATCGCCTCCTTTGACCGACTGGCTGTGTTGAATTTAATGCATCCTAAAATGTGGTTTGTCCTCTTGGCTGCCAGGGCACACTGCTGGCTCATGTCAAGCCTGCTGCCAAGCAACATTCCCAAATCCTTTTCAGCTGAGCTGCTCTCCAGGCACTTGTTTACCAGTCTGTACCTGTGTCCAGCATTACACCATACCAGTTACTATGAAGAAAATTATCCCAGATGAAACCATGACATTTTTGTTACTACATGCTGTTGTTGATTGCCTACTATTCCAGTGTATCTCAGTCCCTCTGCAAGACTTCTTGATTCCTCCAGGGAATCAATAGCAGCTCCTATTTTAGTATCATGATCCTTGAGGTCCCTTCCAACCCTGGCCATTCTGTGATATCATCAGCAAACTTGTTGAGGATACAGTCTATTCCTGCTTCCAGATCATTGATAAAAAATGTTGAACAGGACTGGCCCTAGAAACGAGCCCTGGGAAACCTTGCTAATGACTGGCCTCAGGCAGACGTAACCTCATTCACTGAGATCTACCACTGAGCCAGCTCATCATCCAGTGTAGCATGAACCTATTTATCTCACAGTTGGACAATTTGTCCAGAAGGATGCAGTGAAAGATGGTATCAAAAGCCTTACTAAAACTGAGAACGATTATGTCCGCTGACTTACCTTCATCCTGTAAGTGGGTGACCTTATGATGGAAAGAAATCAAATTACAAAAGTATAAACCCTTCATGAACCCATGCTGACTATACCTGGTAACAGCCTTATCTTTTTACTGCCTTTCAATAACCTCTCAGATTATCTTCTCCATAACTTTGCCATGGACTGAGATTGAAATAATAGTTTGTTGCTTCCGGTATCTTTTCTCATACTCTGTTCTGTAGGTGGGCATAACATAACATTGGCTACCTTCCAAGCAGTGGGAACCTCCCCAGACTCCCAAGAACTTTGCTAAACTGTTGTGAGTAGTCCACCTGTAGTATCTGCTATCTCCTTCAGTATGAGTGAATCCATTAGGCCCTGTGGACTTACGAACATTCAGCTGATACAAGTAGTCCTTTTTTATTTTGGTCACCACAGATGGTAAGTTACTTCTCCCACAGTCATGGTCCTCCAGCTCTGAGGTCTACACAGGACAAGATCTGTCATTACTACTAAAGACTGAGGCAAAAAAAGCATTAAATGCATCTGCCTTTTCTTTATCCCTACTTCTTAGGTGACCATTGGCTTCAAGTGTCAGTCCAATGTTTTTCTTTGGTCTCCTCTTGCCTTTCACAAAGGAAAACTTTGGACCTTAATATTTCACAATATTCCTTATGCTTGGTACATAAATTAATCAAGGTATATGGCACGCAGGCAAGAAACAAGGCTGTAGAGTCTCCAGATCCAACCATTGCAGCCTGGGGTGAGCCCTAGAAGAGCTGCCTCCATAGAAACAACTTTGTTTTTTTCTGAAAAAAAAACCCACAAATGACTCTCATTAAGATCTTCATTCAGAATGTTTATAGCACAGCTTATAGGAGAAGAAGTATCTGTTTTTGCTGAAGTCCTCACTGGACCCTCCTTATCATTAATCATTGTTTGGTATTTCTAGAAAGGCAGCTTTTGTTTGGTGTGTTGCAAAGGGAGCCACATGGCATGAGAAGAGCATCGGACTCCCAGCATACTGAGTGACAGGCAGTGGAGAAGTGGGGAAAGGGACTGGCAGCGACTTATGGGTGCACTGAGCAAACCAGTCACTTGTGGCATTGGTGGGAGATGTTACTGCAGGTGCTAGAAGCAGTGGGAGAAGATAGGAGAGGAGTCCAACCTGCATAGAAATGCTCAGGACAGTAATGTCAGCCTTACCGTTGCCCACAGTTCCCATGCAGGATCTGCAGAGTCCTGCTGCAGTTCATGCAATTAAAAAAAAAAAAAAAGCATTTTAATAGTTAAAGCAGTCCTTTGTTTCACTAATTTCCAAAAGCAGAACATGCACTTACTTCCTTTGCCTTTTGGGTCACATTTTCCAGATATTATGACCATGATTGAGGTTGGGCGGGAAAGGACAACTTTCTTCTAAACATGCAGGAGAGGAACAACCCTCTGTTCTCAGTGCATGCAATTCCAACCTGAAACCACTGTTACTCTGTATAACCCACAGACATTAAAGAGCCTGAAGTGGCCATGTTCCTGCAGCAGGGCAGCCCTTGCTCTGCCTGCATAGTTTCAGTGTTTTCACTCCACAACACAATCGGATCGGGATTCCACCTGGGGAATATCTGCTGGCTGGGAGACAGCCCTAGTGCAGCTGGGCTGTGAGTCACCACACAAGAGCTAGTTAGATGCATCCTTGGTTCTGTTAGCATTACAAGAGTTAAATTTGGATTAACTGTCTACCTGCCAAACTGAGACTTGGAGGTTCAGTCAGAGGCATTCAGATGGCGCTGGGCCAGATTCAGGCCATGATGGGGTTGCCACTGGCAGTCACGGGAATCTTAGAGCTGACCTTGGGAGGGTCGAGGGACATTGCCAGTGGAGCTGGGGACACAGGGGACAGGAGGCAGTCAGATCACCACTGCTTTCTGCCTTTCCCAGGGCTGTACAAATATTCCTTAATTTTGCACACAAGGCACTTATGTAACAGGACAGTGGGAAATTGGGATGCATATTCATCTGAGCAGACTCATCTACTTTGCTGGAGCCAACAGTAAAGCTCAAACAAAAGGTATCCACTCATGATAAGTCGCTATCAGTGTTCTGCTCAGACCACGGCTCCCGTCTGTGTGTAAGATCTGCAGTCTTGGAGCTTGTGATCACAGTTGCAACATTCCTTTTGTTTTCTAGGAATTCAACTCCACCACGGAGGGAAACCACAGGGAAATTGTTTCAGTGTGCATCTGGACTGGGAGAGAAGGGATGGGGCTGAGGCATGATGTATCACACACAACTCAACAGCCAAGACATCTTAGAAAAACACACTTTTATTTAAACCTAAGGAAAGTAACTTTTTTCTCTTTAGCTTGGCAGGCGGCAGCAGCCTTGCTGAGCCTAGGCAAGTGTAGATCAAAGCCAGGCAAGTCTGCTGTGAAAATCAAGCACTGGCATTTATTAAGGTTTTATTCATAAAAAGCCATGCAGTGAGTGCAGTGGGATTTCACTGTGGAACTTTTGACATGGGAGCTGCCTGATTTAGAATGAAAATTGCGTCTTTCTCCTGCCAGGAGTAAGGTGATCCCTCCATTTCCTATGAAATTCAAATGAGGGATACAAACACCTTTCTTGTTGCCCTCAGGTGGGCTGGATCCTGCATGCAGCCTCATTTGTGGGGTGAGAGATTTGCAGACTTGGAGGGGTCATCCCTCCACACTCTCCTTTGAATGTAGAGAGGTATCCCCACTGCAGCTGTCTGTGCTAGCCACAAAGAGGCCCACCTTTCCCTTGTCTAAATTCCAAGTCCCTCGCTTTCAAACCTTTTCATTTGTAGTTCTTTTCTCTCCTTTATGCAATCTGTAGCACAGAAGATTAACTTGGCAAGAGTGCCAGAACAGATGGGGAACAGGGGACCAACTCCCCAGATCCCAGGAACTTCTGCTCAATGCTGCATGCAGGATTTTCAGCTGCTTACTACTTGAATCTGCCAGACAAAGCCTAAAAACAATTTTCAGATAAAGAAAGGGGGATTTTCTTTAGGACATCAGCAATCAGTGAGTCACTGCATGAGTGTACTTCCCCAGTGGAGGGGCCAAAATCCACATTAATTCACATTTCACATGAATTAATACCAAGTGAAAAAAAGCCACAATGATGATTTTAGGGAAACCTATGGTATCTATTCATATGACTCACTTTATAGAAGTATCAGTGTGATAAATCCATAGGTGGCTTACCTTGAAGATGAAGATCAAGAAGAGCTCTGTGCTTGCCTTTCAAGCACATTCACAGTTTTGAGCTGAGACATGAGCAAGGCACAGTTTGGAGTCATTGCTCTTGGGAGAGAACATCCTTTTAGTTCCTTTCAGGAAAAAAAAAAGAAAAAAAAAAAGAAAAAGCCATACTCATTAACATTGTGTACAGTCCAAACCTAGAGTAGGCAGTTGGCTCAAGGAGATATAGCAAAAGAAGGAACCCACAGGGACTGGAGAGGTTCAGGAGGAGAGCGGAGGGCAGGACTTCCCTATTTCAATTGTAAGAGAGTCAGAGTGCATGATGTATGAGGAGAGATTGATTAAAATGAGTTTGTTCAGTGAGGAGAAAGGAAAGGGAGGAGGATCCTGTTACTGCCTACCGCTTCCTAATAGGAGAATAACAGGTTTTCTCAGAGATGCACAATGAAAGGCCATTATGCAGTGGATGCAAGTAGAACAAGAGAGACTTGGCGTTTTCCCATAGTCCTCCAATGAGAAGGACTCAGTGATGAAGCAAAAATGAGAAAACTAAGAAAACTTGTGCTCAAGTGTCTATGCTCTCCAGAACAGATGACTTGGTTTGGTATTTCATTAATTCAAGCAGGAAGGTGAACACTGAAACATTGTTATGGGGAGACAAGAGCTACTGGACTCTCCATCTGAACAAAGTGCGAGGTTTTTAAGTAGGAACTAAAATAGTAATGACAGCCCAGGACATAACCAGTAACCAAAGTGCCAGTTTGGGGCATTGAATAGGTAAGAAGTGTTGACTAAACCGTGTCCTACTAGAATTTCTGGAGAGTGAATAAAGCTGCTTTGTGATCTGGACCCAGGTCGTGTTCACCACTGTGCTATGATCTCTGCTATTGTATACAGAACATGTGATGTCCTTTTCATGAACTACACTCATATCGGAGAAGCAGAATTTTAGATATTTAATGATATTTGTGCTACAGGAGGTGCTATCACACCATTCTGCAGTCCCAAAGACACCTACCTGTTGGAAGGGGAATGGAGATAGCCACAGGCTCATAAGGTATCCTGTGTATGTCATGGGCTGGTTGCTCCTCTCACCTCTAGCTTTGAAGGCACCATGGGTTTGTGTGACTGATGAGTGTTTCTCAAATGAGATGCTTGCTCACAGATTGTTCCTCCCCACTGCCAGACTGAACACACCTCCTTATGGATTGCAGAGAGGCAAATGACAAGCATCTCCTACAAGAAGATGAAAGCAGTTAGTTTAATTAGCTATTCATTTGGAGAATAAGAGCTGCCCCGTGTATGATGTTTTTAATTTCCTACTCAACACTATTTTCAGATGGAAAAGACCTGTGAAGTCATCTTTTACAATCCCTGCCAATGTATGATGTTATATTACATTTTGTTTTCCTTTCTTAGTAGACAAAATAACTACATGTTGACTGGGACCATGGACCTCTGAATTTTGTTCTTCAAAATTTGTCTGGTTTTGGTTCTGCTCTGTTCAAACAAGTGATCTTTCTGTACTGTGAAAAGAAGGGCAGAGCAGAAACTGATGTGAATGAAGGGCTGGGAGGAATATTCCCAGCATCTTTTTTGGACTGAAAATGGTTGTTTCAAATGCATCATCCCATCTCAACCCATCAAATTCCACAAGTGTCACTGAAAAGAAGCTGTCCTAATGCTGACCAAGCATTAGAGCTCTCAGCTGAGTAGAGAGCAAACATCTGTAGAGGGATTTAGAAATAAACAAGTACAATGCTCTTATGTTTATGAATTTTTGCAGTTCTGCAAAACATTTTGCTATAACAGCATTATTCTTCCTTGAACAGATCCTCCCCTGTAGCAATGACTCTTGAGACCTCTATCAAATGATGGGATGATGCCCTTTAAGAACTTTTAACCATTTTCTTTCATATCATAACTTCTCAAGCACTGCAGAAGCTCTGCTAAAAGCAGAGATATTTTTTAAAAAAAAAATCTGAGCTCTGCGTATACACAAAAATCCACTGTAGACAAATACCTGGGTAAAGATGAGGATGTCCTGTGAAGGTTATAAGCAGCGCTTCCTGGATGTTCACATGTGGAAGAGTTCCTCATGTGCCCATGTTCTTTTTGACCTTGTATTCAGCCTACCCTGCCTACCTAAAACAATACGGGAAATTTTTTATCATTTCAATCAAGTCTTCTCACCTTGGATGAGATTATCTTCACTAGTTATTTCAGCTCCCTGACTGAATAAAGTCATACTTGTACACCTCTATTGCACTTATGGCCACCAGGCTCCCACATGCCACCAAAGCAATGTTAAGAGTCATTCTCCTGTATGCCAAGGCGTCAGTTTTTAGCCATGTAAATAATAGCGAACAACCGTAATAAAATCAGACTAACCATGATCCAACTCGGCCATGAGCACCTGCTTTTTTTCTTCCTGTATCTTCTAAAATGCTCCGAGGCTGTGTCTGCACAGGTAGCAAAACAGACCAGTCTTTGTTCTCTGGCCCCAAGTCCAAATGGAATGGAATGTTTTGTGTCAAGCAGTCTGTCTCCAAAAGCTGACCATATCCAGAGGGCACATTGGTTACATCACTGGACGTGTTAGCCCTGCTGAGAATGATGGCATATTCACTCAGGTAGAGCCCTGCACTGAAGTGGTTTTCAGGCTCCCCATTCACCAGCTAGCTCCTACACAACCAGTTGAGGCATCTCTTCTTGCAACTGCATTGCCATGGATGTATCTGTTTCAATTCTTCTCCAGTGACACATGATCTGTAATCTGGTGATCAGTTGCTTTCATAAGATGTCTGCAAATTTATATTTGTCTGCCTGTTCTGAATCAGTTGGTAAAAGCAAACTTATCTCAAATTTTATACTGCACAAGGCTGTTCTTCTCTTCTTGTTCAAGATGTGTATCAATGGACAAAACTGCACTGTGATCGTTGTGATCATTGTGAGATGACACAGGCAACACGCAGGCTGGGACTGACAGTCTTACTGTCCAATGCCACAGAAAACAAACCAAGCCAAGAAGCAAATTCAGCCCTGTATTGTCTCTGCAGTAAACTGCAATACTTCAAATGCAGAAGCAAAGCCTGTTTATGCCACCCACATCATGTTATGCTATAAGAAGGTGGAAGTGTCACTGCTTAATGGGAACTGTTCTCCTGCCCTGAAAACTACTATTTGCATATTATGTGCATGGATAATATCCAGATGCTTACGTTGTTTTCCTGACCCAGAACAATGACATGTAATCTGGTTCTTGACCTCACTTATCCCCTGAACATGGAAACTGTCTGGACAAATGTTCATTGCCTTGGTCCACACCGGGGTGCTAGCAGTGTATCTGGTTGGACTACAACAGATTGTGTGTAGACCCACACAAGAGTCTGCTTGGCTATAAGCCTCTCCTTGTTGCCTAAGAAGAATGCGAAATCTTCACAATAAATTTGAAAGGAATTGTTGAAGAGCACAGGAAGACCAAAAGGGATAAGAAGAATTTGTGTCCACCAGTCTTTAAATGACAATAGCCATTTACAAATGGTGAGGTAGTGTAAGTGTGCAGAATTCCTGTCTTGAAAATTTTAGTGCAATCAGTGCAGTCTTTAGCATCATCATAAGAAACATGCACAGCAAATGTCTTGGGCTGTCTGGCAGAAAAGCATTCTGTTTCTACTGGGAGTTGCATCATTATTTTGTCTTCTCGTGGATATTATTAATATTTCAGGATTCATGGAAATACATTTTCCTTTTCATTCTTTTGGTTCATTGGCAGACTGTGCTTGTCAGGGCCCTGTGTGAGTCACCATCACCCTCTGTTATGAGTTAGTCTATCAGCTGATGTCATTATTTGACCATAGTAACCTGAATGTCTTTAGTCTGTCGCCTGCAGAGTCTCTTTTCCATGCTAGTGCAATGAGAGAATAAACCAAGCGCCAGTAGTAAATCTGTTTCCTTTTAATTTATATAGATTTGAGCTAATAGTTTAGCTTTTTCTTCCTTGGGAGCTGCAAAACACCTCCTTTCTTCTTAGCTCTGTTCCTGATGCCAGCTGTGAACTAACAGTAGAAGTAAATTTTCCTCATTGCCAACACCTACATGACTTATGCACTCGATACAGGCAGTTCGTGATGTCGCTGTCTGGTGTCTGACATGATCCAGGCATTGCCTGTTGCCTAAGGACTGGTGCAGCTGGTGGAGGCCCAGGAGCTGTGCCAGGGAAGGGGTGGTGTGCTGACACCAGTCTCATGGGTCTCCACTTTTGGTGAATGTTCAGGATTTTCATTAAGACAGGGAATTAAAAGCCTGAAGGGACAGGATGAGGATTGATTTTTACTTCCTGAATAGCACAGGTTTAATTTATGGCCTGCATTCTCTCTGTATTACCTACAATGAAAATCTGTGGGAGAAGCTTAATGACAAGGTAAACATTAGTGGTTCACACAATATCAGTGAATACGGCTGAGGCCGTATCCCTAAAGCTCTCTGTCTTCCTACAGGTGTGGTTGAGTTGTTTTAATGGATGCTGCACAGTAAGCATGTCTGGTAACACAGTGCTACCACATGCTCATCAGAAATCAGGCACAATACAATTATTTAAGTCACTCTCTAACAGACTTTATTAACAAGGTAATAATAATTGTTGCCTCCTTTACACCTTCAACCTTTTATTCTTTGAATGCTGATGCTCTTTTTTTTTTTATCATTTCCTTTTCTTCAAATGCCCCAAGTTCCAAACAGGAATAAAAATATTTAATATAACAATCTTTTCTATCCGATCACTCACACTGATGCTTGGACATCTGTATCAAAAGTCTGTGCTATGTACTGGGTACATAAGTAGCTATGAGCTGTGCACAGAGTCCTCACTGTGTCCATCTCAGACTCATATTAATTTTCTGTTTCTGAAGCACGTGCCCTGGTATCATCCTTTCTGACGCACGTGGTTTTTATAGGGAAGAAAATAGTAGTTTCTGCTGCAGGTGTCACAAAGACTGTCACGTGTCCATGGGTGAGGTGCGTCGGTGTGGAGGGAGCTGGTGGGGATGATTTCCGAGCCGTTCTCTGCCATCTGCCAGCACTCCTGGTTATCTGAGAGGTCTCAGAAGATTGGAGGCTGGCTGATGTGACTCCCACCTACAAGAAGGGCTGTAAGGAGGATCTGGGGAACTACAGGCCTGTCAGCCTGACCTCGGTACCGGGGAAAATTATGGAGCAAATCATCTCGGATCAGATCACACAATATGTGCATGGCATCCAGGGGATCAGGCCTGGCCAGCACGGGTTCATGAAAGGGAGGTCGTGCCTGACCAACCGCATCTCCTACGACTGGGTGACCAGCCTGGTAGATGAGGGAAAGGCTGTTGATGTGGTGTACCTGGACTTCAGCAAAGCCTTTGACACGGTTTCTCACAGTATTCTCCTGGGGAAACTAGCTGCCCGTGGCCTGGACAGGTATAACCTTCTTTGGGTAAGGAGCTGGCTGAGGGCCGTGTCCAGCGGGTCGTGGTGAATGGAGCTAAGTCCAGCTGGAGACCCGTTATGAGTGGTGTCCCCCAGGGCTCGGTACTGGGGCCATCTTGTTCACTATCTTTATTGATGACCTAGATGAGGGCACTGAGTGCACCCTCAGTAAGTTTGCAGATGGCACCAAGTTGGGAGGTAGCGTTGATCTGCCTGAGGGCAGGGAGGTCCTTCAGAGGGATCTGGGTAAGCTGGATAGCTGGGCTGAGATTCAACATGGCCAAGTGCCGGGTCCTGCACTTTGGGCACAACAACCCCATGCAGCCCTACAGGCTTGGGGATGAGTGGCTGGATGAGTGTGAAGAGGAAATGGACCTGGGGGTGTTGGTTGATGCTCGGCTGAAGATGAGCCAGCAGTGTGCCCAGGTGGCCATGAGGGCCAACGGCACCCTGGCCTGCACTGGAAATGGTGTGGCCAGCAGGAGCAGGGAGGTGATCATACCCTGCACTCAGCTCCAGTGAGGCCGCACCTTGAGTGCTGTGTTCAGTTTTGGGACTCTCACCAACAAAGCTGTGAGGGGTCTGGAGCACAAATCTTATGAGGAGAAGCTGAAGGAGCTGAGATTGTTCAGTCCGGAGAAGAGGAGGTTCAGGGGAGACCTCATTGCACTCTACAGCTTCCTGAAGGGAGGTTGTGATGAGGAGGGTTTTGGCCTCTTCTCCCAGGCAACAAACAGGACCCAAGGAAATGGCTGCAAGCTGTACCAGAGGAGGTTTAGGTTAGACACAAGGAAAAACTTTTTCTCTCAGATGGTGGTCAGGTGCTGCAATGGCTGCCCAGGGAGGTGGTGGAATCGCCGTCCCTGGCAGTGCTCAAGAGGCGTCTGGATGAGGAGCTGCAAGATCGGGTTTAGTGCTTGTGGTAGCAGTGGTTGGTGGGAAGATGGTTGGATTAGATGATCCTGTAGGTCATTTCCAACCTTGTGATTCTGTGATGCTGTGAAAAACATGTCTTCTTAGGGAGATGGGTGATATGATCAACATCTATTGGGAAGTTGTCTTTTAATTACTCTATCAAATCAGACATGCACACCTCACCGAGCAGCCCCTTCCTTTGCCAGTATCAGAGTCAAACAGAACTTTGACTTGTGTATTTGGGAGACTCCACTATAGAAAACAAATTTGTTCCTACTCTTAGCGGGTCCTTTGGCTCATCCCATGGTGAAGACAGACTCCGTATTGCCCATGATGGTAACTGGTGAGTGACCTCTCTGTCCTTACTCAAACCAATGTTTTTCTCATCATATTTGCTCCCCCTGTCCTTTTGAGGAGAGAGAGTAAGAGAGCAGTGTGGTGTTCCTCGGTTTGGTTGCCCATCAGTGTTAAACCCCAAGACCTTCACTCAGATTCAGCAAAACATTGATGACAACAAGCTGACTATTCATGCTTCAGAAACAAAGTCTTGGTTTTGTCCTTTGAGTGGTGACATTGTGGACCATAAGAAAGAATGCAGTTTTCAGCATTGCTAGGTGTGATCCAACTTTTTTCCTATGCAGAAGTAGTCTTCCTTTTATTAGTACCATTGCTTTCTATTTCCATCTCACGATGTATTTTCTTTCACTACATCATATTGCAAAAGGCTTGTGCTGAACTTCAGCTTTCTGGTACAGGAAATTGTATTTTATAATAAAAGTTTCCTTTGCTAGCCAGTGGCTGTGCCTGAAGGAAATGACTAGTGGACAGAACACTATTACCATCTGTCACGTAAAATGTTAAAAAAATAATTAGTCACATACACAACGATGAAGAACTCATTAGTCATTTCAGCACTTACCTTCAGCTCATTTGTTCACTTACGTGCTATGGAAATCCAGTACATTATCTGCTATACTTTGAGATATTATTAGGGTTAATCATTTATTAAGAGATGAGAAGAATGGGTTGTAAATTGAAGCTAATCATATATTAGTGATGTTTTCACTTTTATACAACGTGCCTCAAAATCCACCAACACAGAACCCCCCAGACACACCTTTGATACTTCTGACCCTTCTTTGCCTTGTTCCATGGTGTGTCCCATTGAAGATGACATCCTGGAAGTGTATAGTTGAACAGCTTGTTATTTGTGTCACCCTTTTGAGACTTGACTTCTGAGATATTTTTGGTGGCACCTTACTATATTGACTTTGACCTTACAACATGAACCACTTCTTTGTCTTGTCCATATACACAGATCCAGGTGATTAACATATTTCCCTTTCAACTCCTGTAATTCACAGGGAACTCAGTATTGCATCCGCATGAGACAAAGAAGTAACACTCAAAAGACTTGTTCAAAATGGCTGCTGTCTACTGAAACTACCGAAAACAAAAAGGGTAGCAAAGTCACCCAATGCCTCCTGTGAGCTGGGTGTTTACAACACACACGTCTTTGTATCTGCAAGGGACTTTCGTGCACTGGAACTCATTCTGTCATGGTGTTCAGAATGAAGAAAGCATCAGGATTCCACAAAGAAGAGCAGGCAATTGTCCTAAGCAATGGAACTCACATCCATCAATACTCTGGAGGCCAAAAGATGGGCACTCCTACACTTCAGGAGTGAATTCTGATCAATTACAGGACCACAGAGTCAAAGGGGTAAAAGGGACCTCTGGGGATGCCCCAGTCCAACACCAAAAAAGAAATTTCCTTCCCAGGGAAGCATCCAGGAGGGTTTGAATGTTTCCAAGGAAGGAAACCATCTCCCTGGGCAGGGGCTCTGTCACCTTACTGTAAATAAGTTCTTCCCCATGTTTGTATGGAAGTCGATGTTTGTGCCATCCAGATTGTGTTGTATTCTGGTTAAAAGCACCTATTCAGAACTGCTTTTCTAAGTGATGCAAAATAAGCCAAAGGAGGCAATCATAAAATGTGACTTTGGGGTTTGTGCATCAAAATAACTATCTACAAGCATTTTCCAGTCATCTTAAAATCAGTTCCTCCACGTTATGTTGACTACAGCTTTGTGTACAAAGCCAAGCTCCCAAGAATATGGATGTATGGATGCCTTCCATACAGTAGGAGTGGAAAAACCTTTTAAGGTTAAAGCAAAAACTTGTTCTCACTTGAAGATCCTCTCTTTTATTAAAACGAGAACACTGCTCTAGTAAAGTACAGAGAAGGTGGTGCCAGTGAGATAAGGCCCTGCAAGTTTCAGGTTTCTGCAGTGAGTCTGTGTAAAGGATGCGACTTCTATACGAGGCTGACAAGCTTTAGTTTCCTGCCTTTCAAATTGCTTTAGCCTTTTCCTTTTTTCAGCATTACAATGACAACTGCAAAAGCAGTAAATGCTCCATGCTGTAAAGGAACAATATCTAGGCTCATCTTCCAGCAGAGATATCCAGTTTAGATTGCAAAGACTCAAGATATTGTTGAATTCATTTGCAAAAAGATACAGTTAAGGATTTGAAATTCTAGCAGTCTCACATCTCATACCAGTATTGTTTATGTGAAGTTTTGGCACTGGGTATTAGGAAAAAGAACAGTCTAGATTTTTATGTTAGAAGTGGCCAAGTCTTAAATAAAGAAAATAGTAGAAGTTGGTTTTAGTGATTGGAAGGGAGCAAATGTGCCCCAAGCGAGGCAAGGCAGCCCTCCATCCTAGTCACAGAAGTTCACCTACACAAAACTGAATTTGGTTAAGAGGAAGAAAGAAACAAAGACATTAAGAGGAATGGAACTTGATTTCTGTGGATCACAGCAGTGCAGCAGAGGAGTCCAGTGATACTTTTATGGAATCAGAATCATTAAGGTTGGAGAAGCCCTTTTAGATTATCAAGTCCCACCCCAACCCATCCACACCATGCTCACTGACCACGTCCCTGAGTGCCACATCTCCACATTTCTCCAAGACCTTCAGAGATGGTGACCTCACCACTTCCTTGGGTATGGACTATTTTTGCACAGGTGGGAAGAAGACACAGAAGTGGTGAAAAGGCTATAGAGCGCACCAGTGGTATAGATAAAGAAAACAGGGGAGTAAAGGTTGTTACATTATTTTACTCCCTAACAGCTAACGAGTGTTTACTGGCAAAGTTGTCTAGTCTGAAAAGGTCCTGAATAGTTTGCAAGGTGTAGCAGGCTTCCTGTGCCTGAAAAAAGAAGAGGCAAATCAGCAATTCTTAAGGCTAATGACTAGAAAGGATTATTCTAAGGGCCCTTATGGCATCCTTCTCTCCTTCCTGTGGACATGGGTGACAAATTTAGAGACAGTGTAATTGAGGTCTGTCCCTTTCCATCTGGGGACCAGGCAGCGAGCATCTCTGCTACTGCCTTCCCTGGTATACACAGGACTGCCTGACCATGGTTATTGTCACCAGATTTGACCCGTGCCCTGACTTGCTGGCTTTCAATCCTGAGCTGGCCTCAGTCCTGCCTTACATCAATGGACTTCTCATGATCTGGATTCCTGACTCACCCTTTCTGCCATCCCTAAGTCTGCCCTGCTTGGCTCTCTCCAGCACTGTGGCATTGCAGCCTGCTCTGCTGACCATGCTATCCATCACCCCTCACTCCAGGCTCCCCACCTCTGCAGGAGCAGCCAGAATCACAGAATCATGGAATCACAGGGGATGAAGGGACCTCACAAGGTCATCAAGTACAACCCCTGCTAAAGCAAATTCCCTACAATAAGTCACACAGGTCTTGAATATCTCCACAGAAGACTCCACCACCTGAGCAATCTGTTCCAGTGCTCCATCACCCTTACCATAAAGAAGTTCCTCCACATGTTTGTATAGAACTTTCTACGTTCAAGTTTTACGCCAGTGTTCCTTGTCCTATTGCTACACAGCCAGCTCCAACTGCTCTCTGACATCCATAAACCCAAACTCAGGAATGATGTGTAGTCCATCCCTTCTGATGTCTGTAATGCATTGTACTTTAAATCCATGATGCTATAGGCGCTGGGAGAAATGTTCATGTTTTTGGCTGAGGAAGCCTGGATGTTTTCTGGCATGGACTTCAACTGCCACTTCAGTTTAACTTCCTGGTTTCCCTAAAGACTCACCAACACAATAGGTCGCATTTCCTACTCTGTTTAAGGGATTTGACACAGCCAAAAAGTCACCTTTTCTAAACAGAAGAGACATTTACAAGTACAGGAAAACAGTGATGATCATAGTGCATGCACTCCAAGCCCAGTAAGAGAAATACACTCTTCTACCGGACACAGGATAAAAAAGTATCAAGAAACCAGCTCCAGCATTGCAGGCTTGACATCTGGAAAGCAGCTTTGCAGACAAGGACCTGAGGGATCTGATACATACCAACTTGAACAAAAGTCAACAGCATACCCTTTTAGCAAAGGAAGCTAATGGTATCATCAGTTGAATTTGGAGGGATCAAAACAGGTGATCCTTCTTCCCTGCTCAGCACTGATGGGGACACGGCTGGAGAACTGTGACCAGTTTTGGATCTTCCAGCACCAGAGAGAAATGGATCTACTGGAGAGAGTCCAGCAGACTAGTTAGGTTTTTCTTGCAGTTTGGAATATCAAGATTCAGATTTAGAACCTATTCTGAGAACACACAGGTCCCAAAGCAAAGCCATCTGAGTTGGGGACACAGAGCTAGCTAACCCATATTTTCTGAGCCATAGTCCCCTTCAAGTGTTTAAATGAAGCAGAATGACAGAATGATAGAATAGACTGGGCTGGAAGGCACCTCTGGAGGTCACCAGTTCCAAGTCCCCTGACTCAAGCAGGATCACCCAGAGACTGTGAATATCTCCAAAGACTGAATCCACAGTCTCTCTGGGCAGTGTGTTTTACTGGTCTGGATCATGGCAAGACCTGGCAGAAGTATTTGTGGAAATTCACAATCCTATTCCTTCGGGCATAGATCTGCTAAGACCAATAGAGGTGATGGTGGAAAATAACTAGCTATTAGCAGAGACTAATACCAAAAAACCTGGTGATTGGCATGTGTGCTATTAATGAACACATTTTGAAAAGACCTGGATGTGCATAAGGCAGAGGAGCTTTGAAAGGAGCTGTTAATGATAAGGAAAACATTCACAGCAAGCTGCTGAGAAGGCTGAAGCTAGGACTGCACATCAGCCTCAGAAGCTGGTGTTACTGTGCTGCATAAGGAAAGTATATCAAAATGAACATGCACATATAATACATATTTATTGCAAAGATGCTGTGCTATTGGCGATGTTGAATTTGAATTGATATGGATTACTACAAGTCAGTAAGCACTTCGATCACAATTAATATAAACCATAAGAATTGACCAACTGTACCTTGTGGAAACAGTCAAAATAAAAATCTGGGTCTGCCTATCCTGTAGGCCATGGAATTCTTTCAGAGGCAACATAACAGCTAAGGGACGGCAGAGATCCCACAGACCTTCTGAATCTCCTGTGGGTCCAAATGCAGCAACAAGGTAATGTGCTTAAGCCACTCATACATAGCCATGGGGGCATGCATAGCCTCACTGGGTGAGTCAGGGATTGCTCCATGAGCCTTGCAGCACATCTCCAGGGCAGACTCTCAGTCCAGAGCTTGAATTTACATTTTCTGTAATGAGCCAGAAGATAATTTTCTCCTTTTTTTTTTCACTGTGAAATCTTCTCTTTGCCCATCCCCTTTTTGTCCAGCCTCTTTTGTGTCCTTGGCCTTTTCCAGAGACACCAGCAAGGCCGTTCTGCAGAATGGTCTCTTCCGCAGCTGCATATCACCCAGAGTTTACAGAGTTTCCTGGTCCTACTCACTGGAGACATGAGTTCATTCAGACTCACTCTATATAATCATTAACAGGCACAGGGATGGAAAAAAACCCTCACACACCAGAGGAGAACATAAACATCAGTGTGATGTTCACAAGCTTATGAAGACAGGACTATGTGAAACACATGGTTCAGTTTTAATAAATATTCTTGCTTTTCCAGTGCCTTTTTTATGGCTTGTTACTGAGTTGTGAATAGCAATACTTGTTTTCTTGTTATTGTTGTATTTTATGAGGACAATACCATGTCCATAGCCACAGACATCAGATATCTTGATGGGGAAGATAAGCTTCCAGCAAGAGCTCTTGGCTCCTTCCCAGGACTCTATAACTTCTTCTGGGATTGTTTAGGTTTTTGCAGGCATGGATGGGTGATGATGGAGCACTCAAGAAGCCCCATATGCTCTTAAATATTTTGTCTCATCCTTCTCTTAAACAATTTCAGCCCCTAGGGTTGGATTCCTCAAAGCCCTTCATGTATTCTCTGTTTCATGGCCCATTTGGTGACAACCTTTGGTGCGCAGGGAAGAGGTCAGTCTGCCTTGCTGAGAAACAAGGCGGGCATCTGGAGCATCTCCCTCACTGAAACAGGACTTGATCAAACAAGGGTGTGGATAGGGGGGAAGTAATGGGAAAAGATAAACACTTCTCCATATAAAAAGTAGATGTAACTTCATAAATGGCTCTTGGGCCTTCGTAGTTACAGGGATAAGCCTGGAAGGACAAACTGCTGAAGGGCAAGATCGGCCCTTTGGGATGGGTTCAACCTGCTGAGTTTCAGCACGGCAAACTTCACATCTCTGCGTCTGAGTCGTTCTGCTCTCCTGTGCAATCTCTTCAACACAGTGCCTGAAGCATTGCTCCTCCTCTGGGGGTGCCCCACAGCTACAGGGAAGAGGTGGGACCAGGGCCCTGCATGCAGCGCTGGGAAAGGGAAGATGGTAGGAAATACACAGAGAGTAAACAGTGAGCTGGATGAACAATGTGCCAGAGCACCCAGCAAGGATCCCAGACACAGTTCCTGGTTTGACCCATTAAACTTCACAAAGCTCAGGGCTTTCCAGAGCTTTTTTTTTTTTCTCCAAACCCAGAGGGGACACACGTCTTGCAGTTCCTGGCAGGAAGGCAGAATGTTTTAAGGTCACTTGCATTAGCAAGATGTGAACTCTAGACGAAACTCCATATGACATAAATGTCTGGGCTGTTGTGGGGAGGGGAGGAGGGGAAGGAAGCTTATCACACTGAAGTTCAGGATGACCATTTGGATATGAAGTTATAGGACCAGCCTGTTCTCCCTTCCTCTCCTACTCGTCACATCTGGGCATTCTGCATCTGCTGATCTCCTCCATCACAGCAGCATTATTTTCAGTTCAAAAGCCCCTCGAAATACAATCCAGCCTGCATGGGCCCTCGTCTGCAGCAGAATGTAAACAGGGAGACCTCTTTCCAGGATAGGCAGACCCCCCCAGAGAAGGCCAAGAGGACCAACTTTTGAAGACATTCCATGGATAAGAAATTCTGAAGGCTAAATCAACCATGGCTGGAGGGGTGGAATCCCAGAAGAGTCATGTTCTCTAAATGCGTCATGAACTGCTGTTGCTTTTAACATGGAAGGCATGAAATACTGACTTTTGGGGTTACAGTTGGGCAAGAGTTTGCATGCAAAGACCCAATGGAGAAAGCAGTTATATGCAGTGAAGTAAAACCATGGGCCAGTAGCTTTACAAAGGTAAAAAGGCAATCAGGCAGACATGTCACCAGCACAGCAGAAGAGTGCATATGTGGGGTGCAGAGGGCTTCAGATATGCCTGTTTGATTATAGATTCAGGAATATCCCTCATTACAAACTCTTAGTTAGCAGCCAGCCTCTCCCTGTATGGCTGAGATTCCAGCTGCTTGGTGAAGTGGATGAGCATGGGCATTCAACAGGAAGAAAGAATGTAAAGAAGCAAAGGTAACAGCACTGGTTTAATCTTTCTGAAACCTAAGACTAACACAGAGAGAAAACTCACACATCCAAAATATTCTTTGAGATTTCTGCTCACTACCATCCCACTGCATGGATCTCCTGAAAAACTTTTCATCCTTACCATCCTCTTTTCCTTCCTTTCTGTTTCATTCCTTCTACAGCATTGGTTCATAAGGCTCTGCTGTAATCTTTTATGGCTTCCCCATCACTACAAAGAAATGCAGTGGAACAAGCTGAATGAATGCTCAGCACTGATTGTACAGTGCATCTGCCCAAGAAAAAGGGAGAAAATTCCCTCAACAAACACGCCTAATAATGTAGGAGCTAGAAAAGGACTCAAGTTCCATCCCAGCCTTGTTGACTTCTTTGGTATTTTAGTGCACTGCATCACCTCCAGCACTGCTGAACCAGGATGTGCAGCCCTCTCCGACTGTGCTCCTTTTACAACTCAACCCCACGCTCTCCTTCTTCTTTCTTCCCTCCCACATTGGACAGAACAGTGTTTATTTTGGTTGAAATGAGAAGAGTCTGTTTTCTGCTGGCTGCAGGGGAAGAGTCTTGGTTGGACGGGAGGGAAGTGGATAAAGAGAGGAGGTTAAACACAGGTTAAACTGGGGAAAGTGGGCCTCGTGGCTCTAAACATTACCCAGACATCAGGGGCTGCTGTGTCACACTGACACTGTGAGAGACAGCATGGACTCTCAAGGGAAGATGGTCTTTTCCAGCCTTTGCCAAAATCAGTAGGATTCTGCCCACTTCCTAGAACATTCCTGGAACTGAGCGCTTGCAGAGGTGCTGTTCTACAAAGCCATCGTGTTCCATGTGGACAGCTGCCATGGCGCCGAGCTCAGGGCCGCTCTGCACTCCGGAGCCCAGGACTGCTTCCAAGCTCTTGGCCACTTCCTCACCCTATTCGCTTGGATCTGCTGGGGTTAGTCCAGGAATTTCTCCCTCAGTGCTGGGGACAAAACACAGAGATGCTTCTTCTTGTCCAGTGCAGCACTGTGACATAGCAAGCTGGCTTGCAAGCAGTGTGCTCACATCCCTTTGCAGCTCAGCTGAAGATCAGTCTATTGTGGCTGCAAGAGAAGCAGCTGCAGGTATTGTGGTTTTACACAATCTTTGCAGCAGTGTGTGTGCACAGCTTGGATGTCTGACACTGATGCATCTTGACTTCGATTTGAAATAGTTTCAGTAATTAGGAGAGAGCAATAAGATACCATTCGGTTGTGTATATCGCAAATTTGAGAAATAAGATGAACTATGAACCGCAGTCTGAGTGTTCTGAGTTTCAGCTGCACATTCTGTGAGCGTGTAGGCACTACCCCTGCGGTTGGAAACTGGGCACAGAGGAAATAGGAAATTCATTCTGCTTCAGCATGGGGTACTCCAAAATGTTGCAAGCTGGGAAAGAAAGGAAAGAAAAAAAATTACAGGCCAAAACTCTGATTCCCTTTGCCACTTCCTCATGTCTTGTATTACTCTTCCATATTTCAACTTCTGGTTGAGTAGGACTGGCAGGCAGTTCACACTCAGCCTCTGCACTGTCTCCTTGGGGCAAAGCTGTGCTGTCCTGGCAGCTCTTGTACTGGGGGTCAGCCAATCTGGCTGACAGCTTCCACGCCAGCAGGTACTGTGCTGCCGATCCACTGGGTCACCCGCTGAACAGCTTTGCCAGGGTGTTAGCAAAGGGAAATTCAACCTTTCTACAGATTTTTTCTTTTAATTATTTTAAATAATCTACTCTCTCCCCCCCCTCCCCCGAGTCAAATGATAGAAGTTTTCCAGTGTTAATTCAGGAGATCTCTATCACCCCTACCTATAAAGCAACAAGATTGTTCAGCAGTGAGCTATGACCACAGCTTGGGCAGAAGCAGAGCATTATAGAAAATCTGATGACTGTATAGCGTAATGATGTAATAGGGGTCCACGAAAACCATCCCATCAAAGCAGATGAATTGCCTTCATTCCAAGCAAAAGCATAGAAGAGACAAAATACTTTGGGTGTCATTTCTCTCCACGTTATTAGAACATTTGATATGGTTTGCAGTCTTGGAAAGAAACCAGAGAAATGTCTAGCTACTGTAAGATGAATACAAATGAAATTAAAGGAATGAACACAGAGAAATTGGATTAGAGTGATGCAGGAGGAGGAGTCTGGACACTCACTGCTGGAGGAATCGAGAGTTTCAGGTTCACATGCAATAGAGCAACAAAATCCACTTGGGTTTAACGACTGCCTTGGAAATCTCCCAGGAGTCTCTGGTTTCCGGTAAGTTGGAAATAAAACAAACCATTCTCACGGTATTTCAACCTCTGTATTCAGACTAAACTAAGAAGCAAGGGAGACTGAATTTACTATTTGCAAAACAAGTGAGCAGAAGTTTTCCACAGCCCGAGAAGACTGCATTTCTGGTCACGGCTTATGCCAGCTTTTGGACTCTTTCTTCTGATGCAAATTCCAACTCCCGTGGTGTCAGACTCAGTTATTCCCAGAAGGAAGGGCAAGAATCAAACTCAGGCTGACCCACAGAGGAGGTACTGAGAACACAAGAAGAGCACAAAAAAAAACAAAAAAAGCAAAAAAAAAACCCCAAAACTGTACTCAGTATAGTTGTGGCATGCCAGAGAAATGGGAGAAGTTGGAATCCAGAAAAACTAGGTAAGTCATGACAGCTGGCCAGGAATATCCCTATGAAAACAAACCTAAAAGCAGCTACTGGCCACATAGCCAGGACTGCCAGAAACAACCGACTGACCATATCTTACTGCACAAAGTATCTGCCAAGGTTGGAATAAGCAATAGCCAGTGCAACCTCGCACATCTTTTCTGACTGAATGTATCACCCTGCTTTGTCCTCAGTTAGAGGTCCTTTACTGAGTGACTGCTTCATAAAGATCTTTAACTCCTTCCATTGTTTTCACTTGCTGAGTGTCAGTGCCAGTTTGCATCCAAAGTTTATAAGGTACATGTCTTTTCACATTGTGTCATGAAATTTCAAATTCAGTCAACATCTTTTACAGTATTTTCTTTCTTCTCACATATTATTCTTTGTGCCAGGTCAACAGAAATTGATCAATCAAGAATGTTGATCAATCTCAGGAGAGTTCCTAGTGAATGGCACTGCTGTATCTGCCCCACCTGTATCTAGTTAGCTGCAGTGTAGATAAATGGGAAATGAGGAACCTTGAAAATTGGCTGAACTGCCAGGCTCGAGGTATGTTGTCAGCAGTACAAAGTCCAACTGGATGCCAGTCATATCCCAAGGGTCAATGCTGGAGCAATTAATGTTGAATTTCATTATTAATGACATGGATGATGGGATAGAGGGCACCTTCAGCATATTTGCAGACAGCACAAAATGGAGTAGTAGATACATTATATAGGTGTGCTGCCCCTCCATTTCATTTCAATGTGGAACTTGAAATTAAAATTAAAAAAAAAAAAAAGACTCACACAACCAAATCAACCAATAATAATAATAATAATAGTAATAATAATAATAATAATAATAATAATAAATCCCACACCCAACAGCTTATGGATTATATAATATGTGTCAATAATCCATGGTGGACTTAAAGAGACAGAGTCTAGGATAATGAAACGTTGTAGACATGGAAGAAGAAGGAGGCCTAAAGTTGATCTCACGCCTTTTCTACATTCTTGCAATTGTTGGTGATGTGCCACATACCAGCAGCAATCAGAGCAGCTGCTCCTCATAGAGTGGAGGCTTCAACAGAGAGAGAGCTTCAGACAAACAGATGCAGTCCTCTGGCTTGGAAATGCTGTGCTATCAAATGATCGTGTGGTGTGATGTTAATGAAAATGAGCAGGGTGACAGGCTCTTACCTGCTACACATCAACTTGTAGAGCCTCTGACCCTGACTGCTGGCTAAAATACAGCAGTATGCAACCCCACCACTAAGGTAAGTACAGCCTCTGGAGAAGGGGAAGGATGGACAGCGTTGACTTCCAGCTGCCAGAGAAAAGTTTCACCCCATCTTGGGACTTGGAACTTCATGATAGTTTCACTGTCCTCAGTGCTGAAGAGACATCTACTGGCAATGATTCTAGCCCACCTAACCCACACAGGGCAGCCTGGAAGAAGTAGTAAATCATCCACTCATACTCAAACATAAACTCTGAACCTCCAATATGGAAGACAATCAGGAATTTTGGATATAGCACTGGCGCTTTCCTTGGTGTTTTTAGTGAAAGAAGTATATGTATATATATGTATATATATATATTTAAATACAGTAATAAGAAAGATAAAATGAGATCTGGAAAACCAAGAATTGCAGGTACACAAAAATGACCAGATTGAATTCCAGTAAGATCCTCCTGTTGATTGTGCACAGACATCACAGAGAAGTACAGTCAAAGGAATGGTTTACCCAGTACAGCTCTAGAAAGAGTCAAATCCATTCATAGACTCTGAAATACATTACACTATCTCCTCACTAAAACGAGAAGCAGTCACATCCCACCCTGTCCCACAGTCATGTTTTCAGAAATAGAAGATATAAAATCCTGCTCTGAAATTATTTTCCAAAACTTTGTCTAAGAGATGGGCACTGATGGTGAGAAGAAACTCAACTGAAATTCATGACTCTAAATTCAGCGAGATTGGAGGTCATGTATAAAAGGTTGCTGCAAGTTGTAACCACAAAGCACCATCGCAATTCCAAGACACCCTAAACTAAACAAATTTAATGATGCCTCCCACATGTTGCCACTGCAAGAACATCTGTTTCCTGTGCAGTGAAGAGATATCCCACAGTCTTCATTTTGGAAGATTAAAAAGATAAAAGAAGACATTTGCAATTTTCAGTTTCCTAAAACTTTACTTTTTAGATTTAGGACACAATTAAGTATGGATTTGTGCCAAATGAAATAAAATTGGTCTGAATAAAGATCACGAGGAGCCACAGAAAAGTGGAAATAATTTACATGTCTTTATCAACTGGAAAATATTTCCATAACGTGGGCCTTTCTGAAACAATCGTAAGGTGTGATCCAAAGTTTATACACAAGTACACGTGAGCTTAAATATCACTTCACATCTTGGAAACCATAACAAATCATTAAACCTAAATGCACTGTAATATCACCAGCCAAATCATCAAAGCAGTGTTAGTGAACACAGTGCGGTGACATCCTCAAGGCCCGGAGGAAACTTCACCTATGCAGCTGTGGGAGTATTTGATCTCGTGGTCTGACTCTGCAGGCACCTCGCACCTGGCATGTTAAGTAGCATGGGTGAGAAATGTCAGCTGTGAACAAACACAAGACAGCCCTTAGCATTTTTTTAAGTTTAAAAATGACAGATGTATGCATGCCTGAGAAATAGTTTTAGGTGAAGCAACAGGAGGCTGGAAGATGGCTACCAGTCTGTACAAGTTCGAGCTAGGTAGCAGTAACACAGTCCGTAACACAGCATCCAATAGGAAAAAGTACACCCAAATTTCATAGAAGCATGGAATCATAGAATCATCAAGGTTGGAAAAGACCACCATGACCATCCAGTCCAACCATCCACCTGCCACCAATATTTCCCCACTAAACCACGTCCCTCAGTGCCACACCTACAAGTTCCTTGAACACCTTCAGGGATGGTGACTCCACTTCCTCTCTGGGCAGCCCATTCCAGCTCCTGACCACTGTTTTGGAGAAGAAATTGTTCCTAATGTCCAACCTGAATCTCTCCTGAAGCATCTTGAGGACATAAAGATGTTTAAGGGGTTCTGGCAACATCTGCTTCACTCTCTTCCTTTCCGACTCACGAATACTCGCATTCCCACACCTCCTCTCCCCCAAAATCTGATACCAGAAATCGAATCTAAGAAAACTCACCCCGTGACGATTCTAGGAAGGACTCTGTGAGGAACAACCATCTCAGTAACTACAAGGCACAGTCTCCCCAAATTTCAGCCCAAACCATAAGTTGGAGCATGATACAGTTCAAGCAAACTCTCAGTGCAACTGTTCCTCAGTCTTGAGCCAATTAGAACAAAATGTGGCTCTGGGAAGTGTGAGCTACTTTGTCCAGCTTAAAACATGTCCAAATTGAAGCTGAGCATGGAGAGTGCTGTCAATTATTTCTCTGCAGAACCTTCTTCCAGAGACATCTGTATATTGTATGTTGTGCAGGTGAAATGTGTCCCCATGTGATGTGGAAATGTGTGAAAATGATGTGAAATCCTTAGGAGCAACTAGCCCTACTTGTTCTCTGGGAGCACGATCTGTTTTTTTCCCATCTGTCTTCTCTGTTTAAATAAGTAGATAATCTAATTTCTGCCATAGAAGGATAAGCCTGTGTGGAGATCTCCCATTAGGAAGAACTGAACAGAAGAGCAACAGATGTGGCGTCACCCCTGCTGGTGCTGGACACTCACCTGACTTCGTGGAGCTGCCCATGTGTTGGAGAAGACATTGGTTGTGAATTCAGGTTCTTCTCAAACTATCACAACTACATTAACCAAACTGAATGTGACAGCATCCATAATCTTAACCCCATGAGTCCTGCAGTTCTGCTGGTGCCCCAGGCAAGGGGCTCCAGGTCTGACAAGCCCAGCCACTGCTCAAAATGCACGCCACAACAATCTGAGCCCCAACACTTTCTTTCTCCATTAAGCCTGGGGCGACGTCGGCCTTATGTTTCCATGTGCTGAGTTCACTTCAGAGAGGAAAGTATGCTACAAAAGACACACAACCCTTATGCTTCTTTTGGGACTGAACCAAATACATACCTCCCCTCCCCCTGCATTTCCCCCTGACACACCTTTCCTTCCACTGGAACATAACCCCACATAAGATGTTGGCCTGACATTAAAGCAAAATGTATAAATATTTTTTAAAAGACAAGAATTCCTGCCTCTCCAACAGTTTGCTCCAACTAATAGGTTTCATATGTCTCACATACTTCATTCATTCAGCCCCATTCAGTCTCCTAGGAGCCCCTGCTGTATTTATTAAACACAGCAATTGTGGAATGTTCAGCACTTACAGAATAAAACACACCATTTTTTGCATCCCCCCAATTGTAATTAATTAGAAAGCTTTGTGAGTAACTTAAAACTATCTTTCTGGTTGCACAGTGCCCACTCCAGCATTCTTCAGCTGTATCGTATGCTGTGCCTCAGCTTAACCCTTTCTCGGTTGTGCCAGACCCCAAGAATACATTTATTCATCCTTTGCAGGATTGCTTAGTTGCTTTCATGGAGCACCTCCTTTTCACTGAGTTATTATAAAACATTTTGGACTATTGGCTCTCCAATACGTCTTGTCTCTACAGCATCAGAAACTCTTCCCACTGCTAGATGCTAGACTCAAACCTTGATGTTTCTGCAGAATGCAGAGCTAATTTCAGCAGCAAAGAGCTGGAGAGCACGGATCTTTCCTAGAGGTTCTCAAATGGAAGCAGACATAATAGAATAGCAATTTTTCATTACAATGCTGGCAGCAAGACCAGAGGAGGATGTCTGGGATAGAAGCACTGTAGAGAGGCAATAGACTGTTCCAGTGAAAGCAACCTGCCAGCCCTGTGTGACTGCTCAGAGCAGTTTGCTGGAGTCTGGCATTGTCTCAGCGCATTTTCTGGGGAGAGACACTTCAAAAGCAGATTTTAAAGGGGATGAGGCCCTGAGTCTGGCCTGGGAAGATCTGGCAGGACCTGTGCATTACTGTCAGCATCTTGAGAACGTGAATATGCCTTGATGGCCTTGTCCAGCTTCAGCTGAGGCCCCCATCCACACCCCTCCATTTCAGCTCAGCCCTGCCTGAGTTATGTACAGGGTGAGCACGTCTTCAGCTGTGTCTTTGGTATTCTGGATGCTGGGCTGACCTTGGCTGGTCCTTGGTTGGATGCTGACTGGTTAGATCCCTGCCCCTGTGGCTGTGTTGTCCTTCTCACCTGGCAGCCCTCTCTATCTTAAGGAGCAGCCTACCCTCTCCCAGGCAATTTTGAGACATAGAATCATAGAATCATAGAATCATAGAATCACCAAGGTTGGAAAAGACCTAAAAGATCACCCAGTCCAACCGTTCACCTATTCCAGCTTTTGTTGTTGAGCATGATGCCATACACATGGAATATTCTCTTGGTCAGTTCACAGTCAGCAAGATCAAGGAAGCAATATGGACCAAGGGATTTAGGGGAGCCAGGCTCTCTGCAGCCTGCAAAAAAACTACCAGTGGATTTCTTTGCAGAACTATGGGAAATGCATCTGCACTGACCCTGTTTGTGTGACTGGAGGCTTCTTCACCTCCTCTTTTATGAGCTGCAATCACCACACGCTGTGCAAATTCTCTGCGCCTTTTCGTCCTGCAGTGGCAGCAGTATTGCAGTAATACCATGAGAACAGACTCCAAACACATCATGGGGAGACTGACCTCTCCCAAAAGGTGCTATAATTCATTTTTCACCCTTTTTTGCCTGAAGAGCTCCACACCCATGCCCAGATGGGAGACCCTTTACTCTGTGGGAGTGACACTGGTGTCACTGTTTCCACATTACTGCCTGCTTCAAAGGCTGAGGAGCCCCAGACACGTTCCCAAAGGAGTCATTGGTTTAGAAGCACGATCCTTGATTATTGGTCCCACTGCAGAAGGTTATACAGGAATAGATGAATACTGATGTGTTATAAAATGCTCCAAATGTTCAGAGAGTCACTGTGGAGAAATGCTGATGTTAATGCTTCGTTAGAGCATTCTCAACAGAAAGCACATCTGTCCCAGCTCTACTTGGGCGGAAGAACTCCTGGCTGTGACCACTTCCATAGGTTTTCCAGCTCTGCAGTACTTTTCTCTAGTGCCACAGAAGGGAAAATACATCTGGGAGCCTTAGTTTCTTAGTATTGCAAAGGCTTGCTCCGTGCTCATCTTTCTGTTTCAGCACTGCTTGATGCCATCATACCATCAAACCTTTCATTTCCCCTCGTCATTGTGAAGTGTTCCTTTTCCTAAATTTCACTTAATTACAAACCACTCAGTTATCACTTGCAGTCAACATATGGGAACTAGCATCCTGGACAAATTTTCTGGTGAGCACAGACCCTTGCAGGGACACTCAGTTCTACTTAAACCGAGCAGCTGTGCCCATCCAGGTGCCCAGCTAAGACTGGAATATTTCAGGTAGTGCCACATATCCCCTTCTTCCCACCAGTATTCTTGCTCCATCAGATACTGACTCCTTTCTTCAAGGCTCTGCCTACTTGCAGAGGGAATGTAACGTGATCTGAAGTAGCTTTGTGTAGCCTTATGCAAGTGTAGCCAACCTCACAGGCTCACAAGAAACTGAATTAGCTCATGCCCTGAAAGGTGGAATTGGTGTTGATAGTATCTCTGGGTGCAGCAGAAGCTAAGGCAGCAGCATCACGAGGCTCAAAAGCAAAACAGGATAGTAGAGTGTTAGGGCTCTGCGGCTCAAGGCAGAGCAGGAGAGATGCAAAGACATTCTTATTTCAGCAGTCTCCCCCGTCGCCCTGATGTAACAGCTCTGTGCAGGGAGGACTTTGATATGGCTTGTCAGGTAGTTGGTTCGCAGATAGCTGGGAAGCACAGACAGGATTGGGAGCACAACCCAACTTCCTGCATTTCTTCTTTTGACCTTCCCAGCTGGCCCTAACAACCATCAGAACTTGGGAGTTCACTCATTTCCAACAAAACAGACTGGGGAAAACAAACAAACAAACAAACAAACAAACAAACAAACAAATCTTTCAAATCAAAGGTTCCTGCATTCACCGTATGGAACACAGGGCTCCAGAGATCTTCTGGGGTTTCCAGTAAAATTCAGGGCCTTCCTGCTTTCCCAGCAGCACCCTCAGCAGACAGCTTCAATCATCTATTGCTACAGATTGCACAGATGTCTCTCAGAGCTTTCACACCTGAGGCTCCAAGAGCTTTAGGAGACCCCCGAGTAGTTCAGGGATTGCAGAATGCTAGCGTGAAGGGTCTGGAACCCATGGTGCTTTGTGATTCCATCAGCGGCTGTAGGTTCCTCGCCTCAAAATTGCTCCAGCTTGAATTGTGCTCTGATTCTTCAGTGTCAGCCTCCTTTGTACTTACAGCATATTTACAGATTTTCTGGAAAGATGCCCAGTCCATGAGCTTGAGCCAGCACCCTAGGCTGAGCAGCTGACCATGTACTGGAAAAAGCCCTAAGGAGAATTCCTTACCGTTCCTGTAAATTAGTGCCTCTGAGACAATACTCTCCACCCCATTATGGGTTTCCAGACTTTTTTATTTATTTGTGTGTGTGAGGGACTGAGTTAAGCATCTGCTGGTGATTATGGTTTTTGTCATTTTGGAAGATGACAATTACCTCTAATTATTCAAACTAGGTCAGGTACTTCACTGCAATGTTTGTTGTGTAGAAATTTGGCCCAGTGGTCACAGGAGAACAGAATTCACCTCTCTTCTCTCACATAAGGGAAAATCTTTCTTCTTTGGTATATGTTGTTTGTCTGCAAGGGAGATCTAAGCCCCATCAGTTCAGACAACTTTGTGAGTTTGGGACACACAAATTCTTACTGATTTCTAGTTCTAATTTCTATTAGGAATTTCTTCCTAGTATCTAGTTTAAATCTAACTTACCCAGTTTAAAGACATTTCCCCTCGTCCTGTTGCTACATGCCATATGAAAAGTCCCTCCCCAGCTTTCCTGTAGGGCCCCTTCAGGCAATTGAAGGCTGCTATAAGGTTGCCCTGGAGCCTTCTCTTCTGCAGCTCTCTCAACCTGTCCTCATAGAGGAGGTGCTCCAGCTTCTGCACTTGCAGAAAAAGGGAGCAGTGGCTCAGATTTTCCTGTTACTATGCATGGGTTATAGCTGACAGCATGGTGGGCAAGGTGCTTTTGGACACCTGCTGGAAAAGATTTCTTTCATCCAGCTTGAATTCTCCATGCACCTGTATCTCTCCCTAAATAGCCAGTATAGCTAATGCCTGAAAGAGAGATAAGGTCCATCAAGACCAAACTCAGTGCTATGTCTTTAAAACCATCAAATGACCAGGCATGTTTAATACATATTGACTCACTCTTGAATGCACAGACTTTTCCTTACAATTTTTGTCCTTGCTGGCCTCTTGGTCTTTAAGCTGAGAGCTTCAGGGCAACATCCAACTTCTCTGCTAGAGAACAAAGCCTATAAACAGGAGGAGAAACAACTCTTTGAAAGGGTAAATAACAGCAGGACAAGGGAAATGGTTTTAAGTCGAGGGAGGGAAGATTTAGGTTGGATGTCAAGGGGAAGTTCTTTCCTACGAGAGTGGTGAGGAACAGCTGCCCAGAGAGGCTGTGGATGCCCCGTCCATGGTCTGGTATTGAATGTGGAGGTTGGTGGCCCTGCATGTGATGGGGGGTTGGAGCTTCACGATCCTTGAGATCCCTTCCAATCCTGGCCATTCTGTGATTCGGTGATTCGGTGATTCTGTGTCTCCTGATCGTCATATGCATAAACAAGACAGAAAGAACACTTTGAGCCCCAGGTTTGGTTTCTCCAGTTACAGTGAAATGTTTGCTGTCCACTTCAGTTCAGCAAGCTGTCCATCATCTTAACATCTCCATCCTTCTTCCAGCCTTCCAATCTTGTTCTTTTCCCTCAAACCAGTTCTGCAGCGAAGCTGAAGCCCACTTTGTATTCAGTGGGGTGATAAGCCATAAATTTGTTCAGCTGAAGCCATTTTTACAGCTCAATTTTGCATATTGCCAGAGACTGACCAATGTTACCACTGCTGCAATGCTATCAGGATGCTGGAGAACTGTGCACTGAACTTTCCTTGTGTTTTTGCTTACTAATCAGTTAGAGGGAGCCTGTCCGAGGCATTCCTGCTGTGCTTGTAGAGTTACAAGTGACCCAGCAGCTCTGTCCACTGTACAGGGAACTGGAGAACAAGTCCAGTTCTCCAGAACTAGACTAGGAGATAAAGGGCATTTCCAGCATGCTGGAAATTCCAAAGGCAGTTTTCTCATTGAAGTTTACATGTCAAAACTGCTAAGTGTCTCAGGTGCAAGAGAGCAAAGGATACCTCATTCCTGTTTTTCCACACAGGCCTCTTGTACCAACATCCCTGGTTGTTTTCAGGTGGACTTTTGCCAGTCCTATCTAAAGAGAATATTCCTTTGAAAACAGGATAAATTCATATATACCCCAAGATGGAGCACAATCTCAGTTAATTAGAAGGTTAAAATGGTACAAGCACAACTGGAAAATATGCTGCAGTGAAAGGCCAGTAAATTCAAATTCCTTCTTTCTAATTACATGTGATTGCTTTTTGGCAAGCACTCAACCTGCCAGAGCAGTGAGGTTTTACAAACATTCACATAGGCATTAGATCATTGTTTGAATGAGTTATTGGCAACCCAAATCTGAAGTAAAAACATAGTTTAAGGAAGACCACATTGAAGAGGGTGAAGCTGTCTGCTGTCATATCTCCTGATTGTCTCAGGACATACAAGATCCCCTCTAATTGCATCTCTTTCATAGCACAAAGACTTTCATGAGCAGGGATGTCGCACTTTTGTGGTCCTCTTGCACAAACTTGTCACTCCTACAAACAACAGGACATAGAAGGATTCTTTCACCTAATTGCAGACTGGAAGTCTGAAATGGATGTGGGAGGAGTTGAGGAAAGGCTGTGTGCTCACTCAAAACTGGAGCTGGCTCACATCACAGGTGGCTGTGGACAGAGAGTAGAAGCACACAGTAACATGTCCTGGTGATCTTTGCAGGTCAGCTCATACACATTTGCACTATACCTGTTGTAGAACCATAAATAATCAATCTTCTCCACAGCCTTCATCTTTGCCTCTGCTGGAACAGTTTGAAAACAAAGGGTCAAAATACTTGAACTCCAGAGTCCTGTGCCATCCTCTAACAAAGTGTGTGTGTGGCAGCCTCATGGTAATGTTGGGTTAGATGAACTGGAGCTAACACAGAATCCCTGAGCCCTTGGGTCAGTACCAGTGCCTTGAGAAAGCCATCCAAGGCAAGAGGATAGATGACCCACAGAGAAAAGAGACCACAGTGTCTGACACAGATCCAGTGGGTCAAACTGAGTAGGGTGAGCTGACACAGTACAAGAGCTTTGTAGCACAAGTCTTTGGCCAGAGTCCTTCTGACTGCAGTGTGCAGCTCTTTCTGCGAGTCTCCTTCTCTGGAGATGTTCAAGACCTGCCTGGATGCCTACCTGTGCTACCTGGTGTAGGGAACCTGCTTTGGCAGGGGGGTTGGACTCGATGATCTCAGGAGGTCCCTTCCAACCCCTACAATTCTGTGATTCTGTGATTCTTTTCCAGCACTGCTGCTGGCTGCAGCCATCAGGGAACCTTCAAACCACTCAGGAATAAATAATGCCTGCTGTAAATGCAGGCTGCCCTCCACAACACTCAGGTGGTGCAGAGTTTGAGGAGAGCCTCTGGTAGCTTGGCTGGTGAGCTGGATTATGAATAACAATATCTGAGCTCTGGCAGCCAAGCAGCCTGCAGTACTGCCAGGTGCTGCTCCCACCTCAGACGCACTTGTAGGACACCCTTGCCTTACATGTGCTTCCTAAATTAGATCTCCTGAGACTGATGTTGGTTTTTTAAGAGGCAAGTGAGCTTGTTAGTAACCAGCGTTATCCATTAAGCAGGAATCAGCAGCTTTTATCAGACTTAGAGGTGCTGTAAAGGGAAATGAGGGAGTGTACAACATCATGAGTCCATTCAGCAGCGGAGACACTTTGCCTGGCACAGAGGGGTTCTCGGTCTGGCATTCTTTCAGGTTACCGTAATTATTAAGTTACCTAGTGCTGCTTGGTTACAGCAAGCCCCAGACGAAACACAAGGAGCCTTGTGGAGGTGCAAGAAGAAAGAGACAAGGTCAAGGGCAGCTCTCCAGTGGCCTCCTTCTCCTGAGGCTGAAGTGAAGGAAACTCAGGCTGGAACAGAATCATATGATGACTGCCAAGCTCTCCACCCAGGAAAGTCAGAGTATGTAGGATTCTTTCTCAACAAATCAGAGTCTTAGTTACATATGCTGTTTGCCACCTGCTGTGTTTCTGGCATACAGAATCCACCGATAAAGCACATTATGGTATATCATCACATGCTCTTCACAGAACCACAGAATTACAGAAACACCAAGGTTGGAAAAGACCTACAAGATCATCCTGTCCAACCAGTCACTTCCACAGTGACTGCAAGTCTTTCCCTTCATGCAGCTCCCTTCTAGAACATGATCGGACACAATCATTGGTCATTGCCAAGGGATTTCATGGAACTGCAGTCCCTGGTTTCATTGACTAAGAAGAGGGGTCTTCTTTTTGAATATTCGTCAAGCAGCAGAGCTGGCGATAATGACACCATCTGCCCATGTAGTGAAAGTATGAGAGGAACAGGAGAGAAGGCAAGAGAATATAATTTCCTAGGTATGTTCACTCAGTGAACTTCTGGAGGTCTCCTTGAGATTGGTCACCCAACTTCCAGTTAACAAGACTAGATGAGACCCTGAGATCAGCTCTGGAGCAAGTGCATTCTGCAGCAGAGCGGGGGGTCGCAGTGTGAGGGGGATGTCCAGCAATCAAGGATACCCTGGGTGAAGAAGGAGCCTCCAAGAGGTGCCAGGAGTCCCCAGCCCTTGTGAGAGTGGCTGAGGAGACACGGGAGAAGGAGGGAGAGGTTAAGACAATGGACAACATGCAGAACCAGATGGGCAGCAGACACTCCACTGTTACTGGAGAAAACAAACGTGGGGCTCAAAGTATTCTTTCTGTCTTGTTTATGCATGTGATGATCAGCAATCAGCAGTCACAAGTCCTATTTCTTTGTTCTTTTGAAATTGGGTGTTGCCCTGTGTACGTGCTGAAGCTGTAGACCAAGAGGCCAGTAAGGACAGAAATTGTGAGGGCTGATTAGGAGGATGGGGAGGTGGACACGCAATGTTTCAGCCAACTAACAAAGCAAACTGGTGTGCTAGTTTGGACTAGTTCAGCTGGGAAGATGCTCAGAGGGCCGGAGCAGCTCATCTACAAAGAAGGGCTGAGGGAGCTGGGCTTGTTTAGTCTGGAGAAGAGAAGGCACAGGGGAAACGGTATTACAGCTGTCCAGTACTTAATGGGGGGTTGCAAGCAGGAGCAAGAGCAACTTCCTACATTACCTGATAGTGATAGGACAAGGGGGAGTGTTTTTAGACTGAAAGAAAGAAGATTTAAGTCAGATGTAAGGAAAAAATTCATTACTCAGGGAGAGGGCAGTGAGGCCCCAGTGCTGCCCAGAGCTGTGGGTGTCCCATCGTGGAGCTGCCCCAGGCTGTGGGTGGGCTCTGGGCAGCTGGGGGCACCCAGCCCATGGCAGGCAGTTGGAACTGGGTGAGCTGTATGGCCACTTCCAACCCCATCTATTCCATGATTCTCTGATTCTCCGAGTTTGGCTGTGACTTTACCTAAATGGAAATGGTCATGAGCAGAGATCCCCATGCACTCTGGAGACCAGGGCTGTACCGCTCTCCTGGGAAAAGTGATTTTCCTCATATCTAAATGGAATCTCCCAAGTGAAATTTGTAGCTAACAACAGCATTTTTTGTTGTTTTTGCTAGTTTTTATGTTTTTTTTTTGTGGGTTTTTTTGTTTTGTTTTTTTCCCCCCCTACTCCAATAAACCTTGTAGAATAAGTTATGTTCCCATATAGGACCAGTGATCTGCCTTTTCAGCTACAGAGATACAGTAATAAAGCACACAACTGTCACTGTCCACTGCCTTGTTTTCCAAAAATTCAGATTCAATAAAGAAATAAATGTTGGCACAATTTTGTTAAAGAGAAAAAATGAGGAATAAAAATTGAATGTAAAAAATTGATGGATAGACATCTGCGAAAGTTTTGAGAGCTGCCAGGCAACCATGGACATTTTTCAGTAAGAATCACAGAATCACAGAATCACAGAATTGTAGGGGTTGGAAGGGACCTCCTGAGATCATCGAGTCCAACCCCCCTGCCAAAGCAGGTTCCCTACAGTAGGTTGCACAGGTCGGCATCCAGGCAGGTCTTGAACATCTCCAGAGAAGGAGACTCCACCACCTCCCTGGGCAGCCTGTTCCAGTGCTCCGTCACCCTCACTGTAAAGAAGTTCTTGCGCATGTTTGTGCGGAACTTCCTATGCTGCAGTTTCCAGCCATTTCCCCTTGTCCTGTCTCCACTCACCACTGAAAAGAGTCCGGCCTCGCCATTCTGCCCCCCACACCTTAGATATTTATAGACCTGGATCAGGTCCCCTCTCAGCCTTCTTTTCTCAAGGCTGAACAGACCCAGTTCACTCAGTCTTTCCTCATAGGGGAGATGCTCCAGGCCCTTCACCATCTTCGTGGCCCTCCGCTGGACTCTTTCCAAGAGATCCCTGTCTTTTTTGTACTGGGGAGCCCAGAACTGGAGGCAGTACTCCAGATGAGGTCTTACCAGGGCAGAGTAGAGGGGGAGGATCACCTCCTTTGACCTGCTGGCCACGCTCTTTTTAATGCACCCCAGTAAGCCATTGGCCTTTTTGGCCACAAGGGCACACTGCTGGCTCATGGCCAACCTGTCATCCACCAGGACACCCAGGTCCCTTTCCGCAGAGCTCCCCTCCAGCAGGTCATCCCCCAACCTGTACTGGTGCATGGAATTATTCCTCCCCAGATGCAAGACTCTACACTTGCTTTTGTTAAACCTCATCCGTTTTTTTTCTGCCCAGAATCCAAATTTAAAGATTTCTTATTGAGGGAGAACGAAGAAAAAACAAACAAAAGCTCCACACAATGTTCAGATGACATGAACCACCCTGGAAAAGCTCTCAATCATTTGCCATTGCATTTTGAAAGGAATGTGGAATTTATGCCCTGTTTCGAATTGATTTCAGAATGCAAACTTTGTGTTGCAAGCAATGGCTTTATCAAGATTTAAGCCAACAAAAAGCTTCAAGTTTTTTTTTGAATATTAACTAATTCCACTCCATCCAGTGAGATATTGTCTTCATCCTCATGGTATGGAAATTTCACAGCAAAGCTGATGACTTCCCTCAGATGATGCTCTGATGCAAGTGACAAAGCCTGGAAGAAAAATAATCAGTTCTGGTTTTTAAGCCTTAGGCAACTCTGCCTCCCTGAAATAAGTTATACAAACAGTTTGTTTTCTTGCTTAAGCAGCAGAATCCACAAACTGAAAAGGAACTCAGAATATGGATTTTTGTCCCCATATATATAAAATCATTGCCACTGCAAGACTTTTTTAATATCCTGTCCTAGTCTGCAAATGTCACTGAGCCTTGAGTTGCTTTAAGCTGCAAAACTTTCCTTTGCAGACCTAATTTCACTCCATACACTTCAGTTTTAACTCAGAAGTTGTTTGGCTTGTGGGATTGCACTGGCAGAGCCCAGGTGTTTGAAGCCCAGTTTGCAGTCCTTCTTTTAGCGCAGTTTGGATCAGTGGCTGGGCACAAAACGGCTGATTGTCAGTGTGTGGCCAAAGGAGCTGACATTTTCCCAGAGAATAATCTCTTTGCTTTGTGTTTGGAAGGTTACACAGCTGAAAGTCAGACACAGAAGGAGCAGAAACCCTGGAGGGATCATTCCCTTAAACACACAGGCGTTATGGAAGGAAGCTCTCCTGTAGATTGACACACCATTGACTCCTGCCAGTGGGAGCCCATTCCAATGGCTGGAAGTCCTTTGCAACCTCCAACTGCTGGTTGCTTGTCCTGCAGATACCTCCTGTCTCATCTGTGACCCAGTGACTTGGCCTGGCTTGTATTTATTTTTTCATGTGATAAGAAACAGGCTCTTCTCTGAACTCACTGTTGGTGGGATTGCTGTGGTGAAGCAAGGCTGAGACCTGCACTATACAATATCAAATATTCAAGTAGGAGAACTGGAATTTTGTCCAATAGATCATTTATCTTCTTTATAAAATCTCTGCTCTGCCAGATCCTAAGCATGTCATTAACTGAAGCTAGACAGAATTCCACTATATGAGCTGAATGAACTCTCCCAAATGCACTTTAAGGATCTTCTTTACCATTCTCATGATGGAAAATGATATTTATCAGATAGGGCTAGGCTGGAAGACTAAAAGCACATCTTTGATATGCTACGCTTTCATTTGTTTCCTTATGTTTTTAAATGCTCTGGGCTCTCACAGGATAAACACAATTACAAGATAAGCCAGTGAGATTTTATGCATTGCTATAGAAACCCATAAGGGCAATCCACTGTCAAACTTAGAAATTATCCTCCACTTCCTTGTCACAACAGCTTACATATATTAAAAACAGAGACCAGGAAAAAGGAGACCATTACAAGGAGAAAAAAATAGATGAGACTGAAGAAGAGAGAACCTCAGATGAGAGATGAATGTCAGGAAAATGCTGCATGTCACTGCTCTGAATTAAGATGTACAATGGCTTCAGAGCCAGGGAAGGCTCTGTATGGCAGGACATTTTAATTACAACAGCAGTGTGCTGTTTCTCTGAGGGTCAGTGTCTGTGTAAACAGAAATCTTTTCTCATCGTCTCAGGTCCATCAGGTCAACCGTTCCCAACAGGTTCATATCTCCCATTGGGAAAGACTTCCATCCTTCCAGCTGGCTCACTGTGTGTACCAGCCACCTCACTGCATGCAGGAATCAGCAAGGAACAATTCAAAACTGACCTTGGTCTCACCTACCACTTACTGACCATGGCAGGGTCCTAGAGTTCAGCAAGGACAAGTGCAAGGTCCTGCATCTGGGTTAGAGCAATCTCAAGCACAGGTACAGGCTGGACAGAGGATGGCTTGAGAGCTGAGGAGAAAGATTTGGGGGTGCTGACTGGTGAAAGACTCAGTGAGAGCCGGCAATGTGCGCTCACAGCCAGGCAGTAATTCTCTTCCTTAAATTACTGAAATGCCACAGAAACAGCTTCCAGCTACATCCCAACTCAGGTCAGTGCTGATTCTGAGAGCTCTGGAAAGTCTGAAATGCTGTTTAGGCCATGATGGACGTTTTCCAAGGATGGACCCAACATGAAGTATTGAAGCTGGCCAATATAACCATGACTCCATTTTTTTATTATTAAAAATTCTTGATCTCTTTTCCTCCAACCTTCAGAATTCACAAACACACGCAATTTTATCAAAGCATTTTCCCCAGTTTGTTGCATCTCACCTTTCCTAAGTTGGTTAAAGCGTAACTTATCTTGAATGTGTCCAACTACAGGATTTACGTTTATTTAAACATCAAACATTGGTTTGGTACCACGATTCCACACATATTTCCACCATTAGATTTGCCATTTTCACCCATTCTTGAAACCATAATTTTTCTTTCCATTTTCATGCAATGCAAACGGAGTAGGATCTCAAGAGTGGTTTTGCAATGGAAATCTCTATGTTTGAGATGCAATCATCATAAGCTTCTGAACAATCTGTAATTGCACATGCATATCTTGAACCCAAGGTCAATAAAAAAAAAATCCAATTTTTACTGTAATATTGAATGTTATGTCTGTAATTTAAGAATTGCTTGCCAAATTTCACATTCTACCTGTTTCACTGATGGGACTGGAGTCATTCAGATGGGACATTCACTTTTTGTTTTGATAGAATAATTATAAAAAAAAAAAATACAAATCTGTAGCATTTTTCATATACATAACCCTGATTCCAAACAGCTGGATTGAAGTTTTGAAAAAATACTTTTTCTTGAGCTAACAAACATTATTCAGGAAGGTAATACCGAAACAATTCCAAGCATCTGGATGTGGCCATTAATGGCAATGTGAAAGTGATTTAGGATAAAGCAATCACTGACTGCATGGCAAGTGGGGCCCTTCTGCTGGCTGCCCTTGCTGTAGGGTGCAGAATGGGAACAGGATGGGCTGGCAGGACATTTTCAGATTAAGGCAGTTTAGTGAGAGTGGGATGGATTGAAAACGTGATTTAAACAAAGGTATTCAATAAAATACCTCCCTGTGTTTCTCTGCCAGGACGTTATTTGTGTTTTTATTGTTGTTCTGTCTTACAGTGTTTTAACAGAAATACTCTGAATCTTTGGTCCTCATTGAAAGAGTCATGAGCCTGTTACTTTTTGGCTCTAGCATAAAACAGTCAGACCAAACACAAGAGGCAGTGGAGGAGCAGCAACAAACAAATATTCTTCTCAAAGTGCATCTAACAAATGTTTTCATGACGTTTGATGCCAGTACTTTGTACGGAAGGAGTCTCACCCAGTATACAGAAATACAGGCAGAAATATGGGCAGAAATACAGGCTATCATCAGCAGAGGTGCTGCTCTCTCCCATGGCTCTGCATCCTCACCCACTGCCAATACTGTCACTTAAGAAGCTGCACACTGTCACAGACCAGAGATGTGATCTGTCTGAAGACCAAACTCCCACTGTTGGTGGGAGTTTTCCATTCTCTGATTTCTGGGAAAGTGCAGTCCATTTTTGCCACAGCTGCTTGGAGAGATCACAGATCTGTGGCCTTAGAAGAGCAAAACCTCCACGGTAATACCAGATCAAACCAATGCCATCAGGAAGTGAGCAGAACAGCGTGGCCCTGATTCCTGAGCAATGACAAAACTACGGCCCAAGGATGCTTTGCTCCGTGACCAGGCACCTTCAGGGGGCCACCACCAGCAGCAGAACTTGGTGTCTTCACTTTGCAACGTATCTGGACAATCATTGCTACACAAACCAGCCCACTGGCAGGCCATGGGTGTGAATGGGACCAGAAGGCAAACGTGAAAGAAAGGATAATTTTTACTTTCATATTTTGAGTCGATGTAGCAATGCTGCCTTAATGCAGCACAAAGGTTCCTTCTAAGATTGTGCTTACACAGATTATCCCAGGAAACTGCCTTGCAGGGTATGTCTAAGAACCTCAGGGCTAGGCTTGTGCTCACTTCGATGTTGACTGTGTTTGTATTTTCAGTAATCCCGAAACTGGCAACTCCACAACCAGGTTTAAAATGTACCAAACTCCTTGCACAGAGAGCTGAGCATGGGATTGCATCTCCAGGAAATTAAAAAAAAAAAAAGATAGAAAGAAAGAAAGAAAAAGGAAAAAAAAAAAAGCTAAAATACAAAGCTAGAGGTAAGGAGTGATTCAAGGCATTCATCCCCCCTTCCTCCCAGCTTTAGTGTTGCCAAGCTATCTTTCAAGTCCCCATTCTCCCCAAAGTTCTTAAGAGTGTCTTAGGTCACAGAATTTCCCTCTTCCCCAGTCACCACAGGGTGAGTTCAGGGTCTATTTACAACATCACCAATCCTGTGCAGCTCCACAGTTTTCAGAACAGTTTTTCTGAGAATAGAACTGGGCTTTTAAGGATTTGTTCATGCCAAAAGAAAGCAAGATATGCAAGCCAAATGATCGAGCATAGCCAACCTGTAAGGCCCAGACTCCATTAATGGCAACAAGACTTTGAAAACGTCGTTGGCAGGATCCAGAGATCTGGGAGGTGTTCTCCATTTACAACAGCTTTGTTTGTTTATTGGTTTCCCTTGCTATAGATGTTCTTGCTTTCCATCCCATAAGCAGAGGTGGAAAGCCCAGGGAGTGTGGGAATAACAGAGTAGAAGCAGTCAGAAAGGACAAGGATTCTAGCAATTCCTCTGAAAAAGAGATTTACACTTTGGCATCTGCTTGGAAAATTTTACTATTTTTGTCTTTGAAATGAGATGAGAGCAGCTTTGGCAAGGGTCATAGGAATGATACAGGCAGCACTGGGAAATGAATGTTCATGACAGCGTCGGCTCTGGTTATAGTGGAAAAAAAAAAGGAAAGAAAGAAAGAGAGAAAGAAAGAAAGAGAGAGAAAAAAAAGAGAGAAAAAAAAAAGAGAGAAAGAAAGAGAGAGAGAGAGAGAGAGAGAGAGAGAGAAAGAAAGAAAGAAAGAAAGAAAGAAAGAAAGAAAGAAAGAAAGAAAGAAAGAAAGAAAGAAAGAAAGAAAGAA
>NW_024962308.1:194493-195557 GCF_019238085.1 Lagopus leucura | reverse complement strand
GGAAGGAAGGAAGGAAGGAAGGAAGGAAGGAAGGAAGGAAGGAAGGAAGGAAGGAAGGAAGGAAGGAAGGAAGGAAGGAAGGAAGGAAGGAAGGAAGGAAGGAAGGAAGGAAGGAAGGAAAAGAGCTGAGACTATGAAGGGTGCGGGATCTGAGGCCAGAGCAAGTTGCTCACACACTGTGGGACTCCCTGGAGAGGCATATGGTTTCCTCTTGTTTGACTCAAGCTCAGCTGGGGACCTAGATAAACAATAGCTGGGCTCAGCAGTCCTGGGTAAATACAGAATGGAGATAGTTGTGGTTAAGCAAATAATTCAGAATGGCTTTATTATGGGCTCCCTACCAATCTCAACAAACCCCCTTCTGTTCCCCCCACTTCCTTAACTCTTGGTTTCTGGGTTTCTCAGGCTGGGTACAGCTGAGTGTAAATGACTGATTCCACCACTGTCAACAGGACAGAAGTGGTGTCCAGCCCTGGAAAAAAGAAACAGGAATATCAGTCTTATTTGTGAGGATAACAGCCACCTTGCCACAGAGGAGCGGTCGTGTAGTCGTGACTGCAATGTACCCTGCAAGACCGGAGAAGTATATGGACATGTTATTGAACCCACTCCTTCACAACCTCAGGGTGATGAAGGGAAATGATAAGAATTTCTGCCGAGTCTAAATCCTCTGCAGATCAGGACATTAAGGTAATACATTTGGAAGTGAAGATGCTTCCACTTAAGGCAGAAAACAAGAGCATAATCTCTTCTGCACTACTGGTCGCTGCAAGGAATGCTGTCTCCCAGTGCTTTCTTCTCCCTGGACGACCTCATATCCCCTTCTCCAACTTCACAACACAATAATAATCCAAAGAACACCAGGGAAGTTCTGTGCAGGCTTTCAAATATACAAGCAGCCCAGGCTGTGACTTTCTCAAGATTGATATATGTCTCAAAGCTGATGCTTATCTCCAATGTTGATGCTGTAATATTTGGCCCTGGGAGTGGTTTCAGAGCTTTTAGTTTTTATGAAAAAAATAAAAATAAAAATAAAAATAAAAATAAAAATAAAAATAAAAATA
>NW_024962308.1:174274-194483 GCF_019238085.1 Lagopus leucura | reverse complement strand
AAATAAAAATAAAAATAAAAATAAAAATAAAAATAAAAATAAAAATATTACCTTAATGGTTATGAGGGATTCCCTGATGCTGAGCAGAGAATCCAGAGCAAGCAAGATAAATATGCAGGAATCCAAGGCCCTAGCTTTTGGTACAACTAATATACTATCAGCCCAGCTAAGTAACTGATGCATATAGAGTCCTGTGTGGGTCATCCCCATTTCTGGTGGGAAAGAACACAAGGCAGGAGGTGTCTGAACAGAGCCACTCTCCCAGTGGCCATTCCAGGGGCAGAGGACTAGAAATAGAAAAGCTGACAGACAGTAGTAGCCCTGCAAGCAGAGCAGCATGGGGTGAGGGTCTGCTCAGTGGTTGTTTTCATGCAATAAGCCTGCACTGGTGGAGGAGATTCTGCAGTGCTTGTAGAGGCACAGAAAGTTGAAAGTTGGAAAGGAGATCTTGAACCTCCAAGCAAAGTTAACTTCAAAGCTGGGCTGGGATTCATAGTGCCTTTTCCAGTCCAGTTTTAAGCATCTTGAGGTACAGAGTATCCTACCTCTCTGGGTACCTGACATAAAGCTGAAGAAATTCCATGCAGAAGAATTCTTTCACTGGAGGAGTTTTTTCACACAAAGGGTGCTGATACCCTGGAACAGGTTGCCCAAGGAGGTTATGGATGCCTTGGAGCATTCAAGGCCAGGCTGGATGTGGCTCTGAGCAGCCTGGTTTGGTGGTTGGCAACTGCATGCAGCAGGGGGTTGGAACTGATGAACAATGTGGTCCTTTTCAACCCAGGCCATCTTATAGTTCTATGATTCTACGATTCTGTTTGTTGGCTTTTGTCATTTTACAGCACACCTCTGAGAAAAGTCTGGTCCCATCATTCTCATAACTCTCCTCCTAGTTAGTGGAAGACAGAGAGGATGTAGTTTCCCCCCTCATCTTTCTTATCTCCAGTCTAAAGAAGCTCCATTCCTGTAACCATTCCTCATGGCAGACTGCATCCCTAACTGCTTTCCTGGTTTCTGCTCCAGTTTTTACTGGGGTGCCACACACTACTCACTGTATCCAGATGTGCCCTTCTAAGTGCCACAAAGCTATGTAAGAGGAATGTCCCTGAAAACGGCAGCTGTGCTCTTAGTAATGCAGCCCAATATGTGGTTGGCCCTCATTGCCACCAGGACACACTAAGAACTTCACAGCACTCCTAGTGCTGAAGCAGTACATGCACTTCACAGATGAGAGGTGCAATAGAAATTCCACAGCAGCTGGCACGTTTGCTTGGTATCCAACAGACCCATTTTAAAACATTTCAAAACTGAGGTCAGAGGCATCATGGAGGAGGGTAAGTGAGAAAACACTGCTCTCTCTTGTCTGGCAGCCACAACATAAAGAACATGCAAAAAGAACTCAACCAAAACGTGGATTAAAGGCCTGAGATCTAAAGAGTCTGAGAGTGATAGCACCCATAGGAATGGCAAACAATGTTTGCATTGCCAGCAGGAGCATGCTAGCTGGGTTTCATTCCCACTGTAACTCAAATAAGTCAGTGTAGTATTCTGGTTTCACCACCTTGTGGCCTCCCACAAACGTCTGACATCACCGAGCTGTGCTGAGCCCAATGGCAGACAGTCCGTGCTGGTCTGGGGCCGTGGCCCCTACTCTTGGAGGAGTGTGTTTGGAAGCAGGCACTGGTACATCATATGAGATGGAGGAGGCACTGCCTGTGCATGGCTCCCTGTGTGGGCTTCATAGAGTTTCCCCAAGCTCCAAACCACTCAGTAGGAATCAAGCCTCATGCCTTCTACCAAAACCAGAATCCAACTTCTTCCTTTCTTTGTCCACTTCTTGGATACATTCAGGTCTGCACCACATTTTTCCTGTTGAAGACTGGAAGCTGAGGACCCTGATTAGGTCACTGTGTGAGACAGAGAAACCATGTTGAGCCACTGAAAGCAGCTTCCAGTGGCATTCTCCCCGGAAGGACTCAGCTCCCCATGGAGGTCACATAGCAGCAGCAGAAGTGCAACTGATGTCCCAGTTTCATGAAGCCTTAGAGTTCACTGCTGCAAGAAAACAAACATTTACAGTAGATGAAACATTTAACATGAGCCAGCAGTGTGCTCTTGCAGCTCAGGAAGCAAATGGGATCCTGGGCTCCATCGGAGAGGGGTGGCCAGCAGGGAGGTGATTGTCCCTCTACTCTGATCATGTGAGGCCCCATCTGCAGCACTGTGTCCAGGTCTGGAGCCGCCAGCACAAGAAAGACAGAGAGCTGTTGGAGAGGGTCCAGAGGAAAGCCATGAAGATGACAGAGCAGCTCCCCTATGAAGACAGAATGAAGGCTTGTTCAGCATGGAGAAAAGAAGGCTGCGGGGTGACCTCATTGCAGCCTTCAGTACCTAAAGGGAGCCTACAAACAGGAGGGGAATCAACTCTTTGAAAGGATAGATAACTGCAGGACAAGGGGAAATGGTTTGAAGTTGAAGGAGGGAAGATTGAGGTTGGATGTTAGGGGGAAGTTCTTTCCTATGAGAGTGGTGAGGTGGTGGAACAGCTGCCCAGAGAGTCTGTGATGCCCCGTCCATCCCTGGAGGTGTTCAAGGCCAGGCTGGATGGGGCCCTGGGCAGCCTGGGCTGGTATTGAATGTGGAGGTTGGTGGCCCTGCATGTGGCAGGGGTTTGGAGATTCGTGATCCTTGAGGTCCGTTCCAACCTGGGCCATTCTGTGATTCACACCCAAAGGCATTGGGGACCAAGACAAGTGCTCTGTGAAAATGGATAGTGAGACTTTGACCATATAATTTACCTTAGGAAAGTGGGTACAAGTGATGGAATTAATCTGCCTCCCCTCAAGACAGGAAGGCCAATGGCCCTGCTGTTTTTCTGAATGCAGTGTTGTAGCCACCAGAAGAATTGAGAGGGGACCTGATTCAGATCTATAAGTATCTGAGGTGTGGGGGCAGAGTGGTGGGACCAGACTCTTTTCAGCAGTGTGTGTAGGCAGGACAAGGGGAAACGGCCGGAAACTGCAGCATAGGAAGTTCCTCACAAAGGGGCACAAGAACTTCTTTAGGTGAGGTGACGGAGCACTGGAACAGGCTGCCCAGGGAGGTGGTGGAGTCTCCTTCTCTGGAGATGTTCAAGACCTGCCTGGATGCCGACCTGTGCGACCTGCTGTAGGGAACTGCTTTGGCAGGGGGTTGGACTCGATGACCTCTGGAGGTCCCTTCCAACCCCTACAATTCTGTGATTCTGTGATTGCTTTTATTTCTGAGAAGGGGAGTAAGCTGGGTTATTGAGGATGCTTTGCTCACCTCTCCTTAACTTGTACAAAGCCCCTGCCTCATTTTTCTCCTGAAAAGAACAGTTTTCTATTTTTTTTTTTTTAATACACATGGACATCATAAGAAAAGATTCTCCCAGAGAAATGACGATTTATTTCTCTCTTCCATCTTTGATTTCAAATGTTGGTAGAAGTGATGAATTTTTGTTGACAAGTGTCTTATACAATTCATGGGAAATCTTTGCACCTCTCTTTTAGCAAAAATCTTCTGTCTCTACTTCTCGCACAACAGTAATTATTCCAATATCAGACTCTTAAATCCCTTCCTAATTTTTTCATTAATTGCTGTTCCTCATCTCTTTCATCAGAAGAAGGATGAAAGATGATCTGAAGACCTTGGTTTTTCATTCTTTCTATGGGTAGTTTTAATTTTATTTGTTACCTCAAATCTGTGCTCATCATTTGCTAACACAGTACCCAAGCTTTCCACTGATGCTACACAAGCAAACTCAAGATGAAAGGTTATGTTAACTGCCATTTCAGTTTCTCATCTGAAAATGTTTTGCCCTTAAAATCAGGTCTTCAATTGTTATCTGCTTGAAATCCTGGGAATCAGCCAGATTTCCAGGGAAATGAGCACTAACTGATGCAAGATGTTGTAAACATATGGAAAAAATAGTGCATTGCAACATACACTTTCAAAAAAACTGACCTGGAGTTCAGAGCAGTCCCCAGGGAAAGGTCTGAGGGGCTGATAGTTTCAAGATATGCAGGGCTATACATCTCTTCATCAGAGCTCTCAAATTGCTGGCTGCTTTTATGTCACTTATGCATTTCAGTCCCTTGCTTTTCTCCTTTTGTTTTTACAAATGTACTCGCTGCATCTATAGGAAGGAGCCAGATCAACAGCGAGGCCAGTCTGGCACAGAAGAGATTCACCCTTTCTACTCTTCTGCTTTTAGATAAAAAGCTGCTTTCTTCCATGACATCATTTCTGGGGACTGGAGCCACCTGCTATGTGATGCCCGCTCTTTATCAGTCTGAATTAAGCTTTAGATAAACAGCAGAGAGACAGTTTATTTGTGTGCTGGGGAGACAAGCAGAGGGCTGTGGTCAGTTATGCTCAGTGATAACGAGTCTGTCTCCTTCTGAGATCACTGCAATTATTTTTCTGTGTTCGCTAACAACACGCTGTATCCTATAAATCCTCATGGAGAAAAAGCTTCAGCTGCTTTTAGCATGGAAAATGAGATACAAACTGACGGTTGCTATTTATGCCTTTATTGATTTGATACATATCTGGCCTCTGCTTTAGATATTCACTAACAATTCCTGCAAAAGCACTGCAAGATAAGGGTAGCATTGCAGCTCTTGTATCACACATTAAAAAAAAAAAAAAAAGCAGACAGGTAGATTTTCTCCCCCCAGTCCTATGGAACAAGACAGTATCTGAGGTGGTGTTAAATTTCTGCTTTGTAACTACATAGCTCTCCACACAAATGGCCTTTCTAATTACACACACAAAAATCTCTTAAAATCAACTCATTTTATCATCTAATCCCCACTCCCAATTCCTGTCACGAGAGAATAATACAGTGCTCTGAAATGTAGCCCAACTGGAGTGTGATAGAAAGTAATCATTCAATAAGAGGAAAGGAATATCATTTCTCCAATGGCTGTTACTCAGGAGTGCGCTGGGGAGACTACAGAGACCACAAGATTGTCTGTAGCAAACCTGTTCTGGCAACTCAGCATCTTTTCAATGACAGCACAAGAAGTATTCCAGCTTGGGTTTGATTGGGTTTGGGTTTGATGTTTGATCAAACATCTCTCTTTAAGAGAGGTGATGTAAATCATACAGTCACAGAATAACTGGGGCTGGAAGGGACTTCTGAAGATCATCTTGAGCATCTACCACTGCTCAGGGTCAACATCCAGTCAGATTTTTATCAGCTCCAAGTGTGGAGACTCCACAGATCCTGTGGGCAACCTGTTCCAGTGTTCACAAAAAAAAAAAAAAAAAAAAAGGAATTTTCCTTATTTCAGTTTGCATCCATTACCTCATGCCCAATCAGTGACACCATTGAGAAGAGTCTGGCTCCATGAGGTGTTCACGTAAATTCCTTTATATGGATGAAATCTCTCCTGAGACTTTTATTTCTCAACCAGTCTTTCCTTATTTGGAAGATGCACCAACCCCTTATCATCTTCATGGCCCTTTTCACACCGGCACGTCCATATATTTCTTTCACTGGTCAGCCTAAAAGTAGACACAGTTCTCCAGATGTGTCTTCACCAGTCTTGACCCACTGGCAAATCTCTGTGCAATGCATCTCAAGATGCTTTAGGACTCCTTTGCTGCAAGGGCGTACTGATAGCCTGTAGACAACTTCTTGTCCAACAGGATGCCTAGGTCCTTCTCTGCAAAGCTGCCCATCAGATTTTTTACCCCATACCTGTACTGATGCAAGGAATTGTCTCTCCACAGGTGAAGGACATGAAATTTACCTTTGCGTTGGCACATTTCTCCAGTCTATCAAGGTCCCTCTGAATGGTATCACAAACATCCAGTGTTTTGAATATACCGCCCACTTCTGTACTGATGACCAAATTGCTGAGGATGCAGTCCATCCCACCATCTAGTCATTAACAGAGATTTTCAACAGTATTGGCTCCAGTATCAGCCTTGGTTTCCACCACTAGTGGCTGGCCTCCAGAGAGACTTTGTGTTTCTGATCACAGAACTCAAAGCAGCACTGTCACTTTTCAACCCACCTTTCTGTCCACTTATTTTGCTCATCCTTCATTTTGTCAACGATGCTGCAAGAGAATGAACATCAACTGCACTCCCTTTGATGATCAGTCTAGTTGTTTCATTGTAGAAGAGTACTGGATTGGTAAAGCATGATTTCACCTTCATAACTCTATGTTGACAACTCCCATTTAAATTAATGTTTTTCACATGTTTGGAAATGGTTTCCATAAGGAATTGTCTCTTCCCAGTGATCAAGGTTGACCAGCCTACAGTTCCTTCTAGTCATATTCTCCTTCTAGTCATTCATGAAGATAGGAGCAGTATTTACCCCAGGATCATAAAGATAATCTCCTGATCCTTAGGACTTTTCAAAGATTGTTGAGAATGACCTCATAATGACATCACCTTGCTCTTTCACCATTCATGGACACTCATCCACTCCCATCCACTCCTGTGAGGTGGATTTACGTTCACTTTATTTAGATATTTTCCTGCTTGATTCTCCTCCACCAGATGGGACCATTATGTGTTCCAGACTTTATACAGGTTGCAGGGGCATGTGATTCCTGACACCATTTAACTGTAAAGAAGTACTGATTTCATTGGCCTTTTCCATGTCTTTTTTCACTTGGTCCTCAATTTTATCAGCAGCAGACTCACGTTCTCCCTAGATTTTCTTCTGTTGTTCATATACCTGCAGAAGTCTATCTTTTTTCCTTTCATATCTCCCACCACATGCAACTCCAGATGGGCTTTGGCTTTCCTCTCTCCATTTCTGTGTGTATGGGCAGTGTGTCCTTCTTCTTCCAGGGTGAGCCATTTACTTGCTAAGATGTAGTGAATGTGCAGTGGAATTATTCTATCAAACAGAAAATACTATAATAGAGAAGAAATTTAAAATACTAGCAAAATAGTCCAATATCACGATGCACATTATAGTAAAGGCCTGGCTTTGGGCACTGAATTCCATCCCAGTCAGGGTTCCCACCCAGTACCAGAGCAAGCATGGCAATAGCACAGAGGCATGTTGTGTCTACATTAGCATCTTGGTTTGGAACAGGAGTGTCATTTTCTGTGAGTTCCTTGACTCTCCCTGAGTTTACCACATTCCAGCCTGCTTCACTATGTTACTTGGGTGCACAGTAGAGGAGGAAATATATTCCTTTGGGTAGATCTAAACCAGAAGCTTTGCCCCATATCCACTCTATCCTCTAGTGGGGATGCAAGGGTCAGAAAAAGAGGTCAGTTCTCTGAGCAGTTTTAATCAGATTTGTGATGGGGATGTTTAGTCTGGGGAAACAGACACAAAAATACAAGGACCTCTGATATGGTCCAACTGGCAATTTCTAATTTCCTTTAATTAATTTCACACTGTGACCTCAAAGCATGCTCATCAACTGTGCTGGCTTTGAGTACAGGTTGCAGGGCCCTTTCCTCTAAAGAGCTCCCAGTCGCTCTAGCCATGTGGGAAGAGGGAGCTTGCCCACTCAATGGGCACCAGCAAATTCACAACACCAGCACCGTCACCTGGTCGATGCTTGTGCTACCAGCTAAGTGCTGTTTGCATTGCATGCACCCTGATGTTCTCCCCAGAGGTACTGCACGTCACCAAAGAGAACGTGCTGTGTTTGTTAACCCCAACAAAGCAGACAGGCAGATTCCAAGAACTCTTCACTTTCCAAAGGGCACCCCAGGAAGTGGGGCAGGACCCACTCCTAGGCTGACTGCCACAGGGCTCATTCTGCCTTCATTTAGGCTATTATCACTGAGTAGCTCTTGAGCCCCTAAAAGCAGTGAAGTAACAGAGATAATTGATGCCAGAAAGGGAAATGAGATTTTAGGCAAAGACTTCAGATCACTCCACAAACTCCAGTGCTTTCAGCTGCCTGAGACCAAGAACCGGTGTGGGGAGCTGACTGCCTCTCAGGCCAGAAAAAGGAATGTGGCAGACCTTACATGGCTGAGTAGGCAGGAGGGAGGGAGGGAAGCATTCAGGAAGAGCAGGACATTCCACCCCTTTATCAGGAGTGTAACTGATACACTTAGCTAAAGAGAGGAGCATTCTGTGCGAAGGATAACAAACAGTGTGCATAGCAATGGTAAAAGCTTTAGCTTACATATTTAGCAAGTCAAGATTAAAACCATCTGTTCTGCACATTTCTCAGACTACAAATTAATAATTGCAGAATCCTCCCTTTCTTCTCTCCCTTCTGCTGCTTGCTTCATCAGAGTAATACACTTCTTTCATTCTCTTCCTCTCACTCTCCTAGTTTGTTTGGTTTTTTTTGCATCTTGGGCTCATCTTCCTCCTTTACCCATTTATTTTTCTTGACTTCCCTTCCCTCTCACCCCTTTCTGCTTTCTCTCCTACCTGCCATTGCCCCATGGCAATCCAGATTATTAATCTCCTTGTGTCTCCCACATTCCCTGTCCTGTTGGCCTTCCCTGTTCCCTTCAACCTCTTCTCCCCATTGCACCCTGTTCCTATTCTTTCTCATTTTTGATCCTCCCCCATCACAAATCAATCTGTAATTAAATCTTCTCCCAGATAATAGTGAAAATAAAACTAATAAGTTCTTCCTTTATGTCTCAGAGAGTGTCTCCATATTGTGATGAACTTTCCCAGATACTTCTTGATCCTGTCAGGGATCTCCTGTGCTCCAAATCCCTTCTGTAATCCCTCATCACCAGAGCAGGGAGTGCCTGGAGGCTGCAGCACAATCAGAGTGGATTTGCCAAGGTTTTTCCTGCATGAAACATTAAGGTGACTCTTGTTTATCTTCTTCCCAGAGATCCAAACTGCAGTTTTTCAGACACCTGCTTAGCTGCTGCCTTTTGCATTCGCACACAAAGCCCAAAGTCCAACATCCAACCCCAGATTTTCCAGAGTTTGGTCAGACCCAAACATACCTCATCTTTTCCAGGAGGACAGAAGCCCAGTTGCTCTGATAAGCACATGGTTCTGTTATCTGCATTCATGCCCACGCAGCTCCTGACAGGTCCCAGATGATATGGGAAAACAGCTTGTTGAAAATAGTTGTCTCCGAGATGTTGCTGAGTGAGGGTTCTCCCCTCCTCCCCAGCATACAACTCCTAACTGCAATCTATGTTTTATTATGTTCCATCCTTGAGAACATGGAGTCTGCAGTTTCGATTCAACTGCATTGAAACTGTCCAAAAATGTTCGTGGTACTGCTTGCAGCTTACTTACCAGCTTAGGATCCTGCTTATTTCTGACTCTCAAATCCTTCTTTTCTGGCTCTGTTTCAGAGGAGTCAATCAGGAGCTCAAAACCACTGCTCAGCTATCCTGTTATTGGGTGTTCCAGTTGGGAGGCAAGCCTCACATTTCGAGACCTTCCTTTGCAGCACAGATAGCCAGTTCTAGGTGTTCTGCCTGAGCAGAGGTGGTTACACCAGAAGATCTTCAGACGACCATTCCAATCTCATTATTTGATTCTGAGACAGCTAAAGGACCAGAGAAGTTGGAAATGGGGTCTGTAGCTAAATACAACTGGGTGTAGTGTTCACATGCTTAGCTGTTGAACCTTATTTCCTACTGTGCTGCTGCCTCCAAGTCAATCCAGCTGTATGTATTCATTGTGCATTCAGGAAGGAGTGCCAGGCATCTGTAAGACTGGAAGGAGCAGTCCTTGAGAGCAGGCCTGCAGAGAAGGACCTGGGGTCCTGGTGGATGGAAAACAAAACATGAGCCAGCAGTGTGCTCTTGCAGCTCAGGAAGCAAATGGGATCCTGGGCTCCATCAGCAGAGGGCTGGCCAGCAGGGACAGGGAGGTGATTGTCCCCCTCTACTCTGCTCTTGTGAGGCCCCATCTGCAGCACTGTGTCCAGGTCTGGAGCCCCCAGCACAAGAAAGACAGAGAGCTGTTGGAGAGGGTCCAGAGGAGAGCCATGAAGATGATCAGGGGACTGAAGCACCTCCCCTACGAAGACAGAATGAGGGAGCTGGGCTTGTTCAGCATGGAGAAAAGAAGGCTGCGGGTTGACCTCATTGCAGCCTGACATCCAACCTAAGGGGAGCCTACAAACAGAGGGGAATCAACTCTTTGAAAGGTTACATAACTGCAGGACAAGGGGAAATGGTTTGAAGTTGAAGGAGGGAAGATTGAGGTTGGATGTTAGGGGGAAGTTCTTTCCTATGAGAGTGGTGAGGTGGTGGAACAGCTGCCCAGAGAGGCTGTGATGCCCTGTCCATCCCTGGAGGTGTTCAAGGCCAGGCTGGATGGGGCCCTGGGCAGCCTGGGCTGGTATTAAATGTGGAGGTTGGTGGCCCTGCATGGCACAGGGGGGTTGGAGCTTCGTGATCCTTGAGGCCCCTTCTAGCCCTGGCCATTCTGTGCTTCTGTGATTCTGTGAAGAGTCATTAAAGTCTTCACATGTCCACTGAGCTCTTGACAGTGTTTTTGGCTGTTCAGATAAATCTCTGTGCACACAGCGGGCTCCCAGTAGTTATCATTCAAGCACATTTGCATCTGTTGCCTGTTATCATGTTTAAGCTATGCGATACTAGCACAAGAGATGAAATGATTGAGGATTTACCTCCCAGTGTAACCTCAAAACTGTATTTTGTCAAATTAGCCACCCACTTGTCACAATGACCTTCATGATTTTGCACCTTTGATTCCTTCTGCTATGAAAATCTGTCCTTCAGGCTGAGTCCTTGTAGTGGAGGTACAGCCACCTCCAGAGCCTGATGCCACGGTGCAGACATCTCCACCATGTCTGAGCACACTTCACTCAGCGTAAAGGAGGACCATTGCAGTCACTGGAGTTCAGGACAGTTGAGTCAGAAGAATATGTCACTATTAGACACCTGCTCTGACTGGTTAAACAGCACTCCAAAATTTGTTCAGCTGGGTCTCTGCTTGCTATAAGTACACCCCAGGCAGTCTGCTCACATGCTAGTATCTCTTTTGCATGGTCACAGTGCATTTCTCCCTTTTGTCAACTATAAATAAATGAAGACATGCTCACCTCCTATTAGTGTTCTGGAGTTGTCATTATTTGAAGAACTTGGTGCCAATAAGACCATATAAGTAAACAAAATATAAATAAATAATAATAACTAATAGAATAAAATAGAAAGAAAATTGGGAATCTCTGACCTTTCATATGAAAACTTGCATAATCTTTGTCTGCCAGAACAAATACACATGACAAGTGCCTTGCATCCAATTGCAAAAAAATTGGAGATTTCAGTACCCTGAGCAATGTGATTTCAGAAGAAAATAAAAGACCAGCTTCAAGTAAGTGGCACATTTAAACTGAAAGCCATTTTCAGTTTAAAAAAAAAGCTATTATCATTTGCAGCTCCTCACAGAAAGCAAGAGTATCTGTGCATGTGTGATTCACATTCAGCGTGGAGAAGGTGGTGTTTGCAGCAGGACTGTGGTTGGACATGGTTACTCCGTGATAGTAGAGAAATGTGGATTTGCTTTTTGGAGTAAACTGACTTTGTCCATTTTCATTTCCTCTCCTACAAAATTCTGTTCATTCAGTATGGCTTTTATTTAATGTTGAGCAGAGCATAGAGGACGAAGTTGCTCACATCACGAGCCACCAGTGGGACAGGGCTTGTGCCATCCATCCCAGCCCCATCTGTTAATGATGGAGAGCTAGAGGGAAAGTTCCCATTGCCAGCCACTGTGTAATGAGAAACAAAGACAGATGAAGTAGACAGTGAGTCAATCCAGGCTGTGAAGTGTGTTCTACCCCACTTTACTCTCTTTTCTAAATTTTTTGGAGCTCAGAAGTTGGTACAGGAACCACTGAAAGGAGTTCGTCATTATCCTTGGAAATTCCTTCCAATTTGGTAACTGGCAATGGAAATGCTAATTCTCTCATGCTTGGAAAGCTGCTTACTGGCTTCTCAGAAAGAAGGCTTCAGTGTTACATGCAATGTCTGTGAAATCTATGTGAATCCTGAATCTGAAGCCTGTAGCACTTGTATCCATTACACATGCAGTATACAGACAGACTGAAGTTACAGACTGCAGATCTGCAAGCATGAATTATGAAAGTTGTTGTTAATTTTGCTGTCGATTTATTTGTCCCTTTTGGATCAGCTTCCAAATCTAATTTTATGGAGCAGTAATAGAAAACTGAGTTGGAGCTCATGTTATACACCATTGGAGTCTTCCTGTAGTTTAAGAGGTTCTGGATGTTCCAGTAGAAGAAAAATAGAATTTCTCTGTCTTTTTTAACCAGGAAGTAGAGCAAGAGCCAAGCCTCATCTGCTAACTTTAAGAAACATTAAAAACATTAACAGAACTATTAAAGAAACAAGAAAGCAGAAGAATTGGATGGAATGCTTCACATAGTTAAGTACATTAATAATATCCATATCTTAGCTAACACCACGGGGCAAAGGTAGAGGATTTTCATAGGCCTAAGTCAGGATGAGAGAATCAAGTTTTGACTGTTAGTAGAACTTGGATTGACATGGCTCTCGTTTCCTGAAGAGTAAAAATTCCAGACATTCCTCCCAAGACGACATGTCTCTCCTTTGCCCCGCATATGGACTTTGTCAGATCAGATTTGCTCCCCCATGGTGCTGAGATTTATTTATATTTTTATTCTTCTCACATTCTGGACAGAAGGAACAACAAGTTTCTCCAGTCTGTCTCATAAAGGAATTCTGGGAAGAGAAACAACACCTTATCGATGTCCCACCACTGTTCTCAGTGCTATATGTTAATGCCAGGCCAACCTCAGGAAGATACTCCCAATTTTCCCAACAAACAGCTTATATTAGAATAGATTTATATCTGTGACAAAATAGCCTGAATCCACTCTGGATCCATCTGACACCAGAGATTCCTTTGCCAAAATCAAGGGTCAAAGATAGGGACTTCTAGAATTTTTTGGCAGAGATACAAAACCATAGCCCCGGAGAGGTGATTTAATCCACACTCACACCTGAAGTGTCCGGGGTTGCTGAAAAAAATAACAGAGCAAAACCCTCTGTAGTCCAGATACACACACGCACCCCTTCCCAGGAGTTTCTGCACTATTCATCCTTCATTGTGACATCTCTTCCATGAAGATCACTACCAAGGACCCCATGGCCTTCCCTCATTGAAGAGGCTCAATGGGCACCCAGCACACCAGCACTGTTTGAGCACTAAGGAGCTGTTCAGCTGCACAGCACTTAGAGCAGAGTATGAGATTTCCTTTGAGAAATACCCACAAAGGACATCCCACCTAGGAAAGGAGCTTTTGAGGTTTCTGTATTAAGTTGGTAGTATGAAGAGCAGGGACTGTCCCTACATCACACCATTTGGCTGTTCTCTAGGAATTCTTCCACAGCTCACAAGACTACCTGAGCTCTCTCCAACCCCACTCTCCCATCTTTCTTCCTTCACCCCTTTCAGGACAGCATGCTCCAGGGAATAATGCTGACAGTCACTCTACTCTGTCTTGAAGGAGAAGGAGAATGTCTTGGTGTTACATAAGCACCTTGGGTAGTTCAGTGCTCCTTGTGAGGGGTACCATGAATACAAGGAAACGTGCCTCCTTTCCAGGCTCTGCTGTTCACCTTGTACCCCGTTGCCTCACACCATCTTCTAGAGCAGGTCTTGCCATCAGGCTCTTTCCCTACTTCAGATGGGATGAACCAAAACTGGAGTATATGCACAGACTTCTGTGGAGATTTGAGGAAATGGATATGAAGGCAAGAAGCCTCTGAGCTACCAGGTCCCATGGCAGCAGACCTCTGCAGAACCACAATGGACTGCATGTGGCCCTGCAGTGTACCTATGCAAGGGCCTGGAGTGATCCTTATGGAGCATCCAGGTGCTTCCCATGGACTTGGCACTGTGTTATCACCCGGAGCTGCCTGACAGCTCAGTGCTGCTCCAGCAGCTGGCCATAGCATGACCACAGCATTGACCAAACAGTGAGGCCAGGTGCTATGGAGCACAGCAGATCATTGCAGAGCACCTCACCTTCACGAGATTCATGAGAACCCCATGGAAATTCAATTTCGTTTCCCAAAATGTGGGTGAAGCTCTTGTGCCACCTCCCACTACTTCTGCATCATCCACACACAGGTGGCACACAATGTGCCCCTTATTTTTCATGTCTGTTGCAGTCCACTCCATGCTCCCTCTTGCCCTGGCCACTTGTCCAGGCCTGGCCATTATAGCTCCATGACCTCTTTTGGTGCTTTGCCTATATTCCACATAATCCATCTCTTTCCCCTAAAATTCCCCCTGCCTGTTACATCCTGTTCCTCTTCCACACCTCACTGCTGACAGCTGCTTCCCACTGCACTAGCACCAGATACCTGCTCTCTTAGTTGTTCCTTCATGTGCACTGCTGCTAACACCAGCACAAGACTGAGTGTGCATGAGAGCAAGATATTTATATTGACAGAACAGCCTTGTTCCCACGCCAGAGTCCTCATTCCAGCTGTGCTCATTTAATCTAATTGTTGTTCTGCCATCATTAACTGTGGATTGCATATGTACGGCAAAACCACAGTGTGACAGCCCCTACAAGGGGTGGTCAACAAGGCTTTAGCACTCACTGTCTGGAGACACTGAGCATGTAATGGGAATGAAAGGCAGGGGAATGAAGGTACCTCTCCAAAGGGCAGGTTTCTGAGCACTTACAGAACCAAAAAGAGGACAGCAGGTTACAAGCATTACGTGCATGGCCTCTAGATACAGACGCCATTGGAGGAAGGGTCCTTGAACAGACACCTGTGTAGATGAGGGTCCTTGGATGTCATACGCTTCACAGAGCACGTTACAGAGGAGATAAAACTGAATTGTGCTTGAGCTTCAGGCACTCAAAACTGTGCTATACGATCTCCTGGTTAGGACTGCTATGCATTTGAGGCAGGCCTAGGTACAAAGCAGATTAGAAAGGGGTGGTCCCCTGGCTTGTGGGGAGTTGTGAATGGAGGAAAGTGCAAATCCTGTTACCACAGATCCATGCAAATGAAGGATACAGTTTTCCTTGTAGCAAGGTAGCTTTGGCGTTCCGTGACATCTAAATACCCCTATGTTGGAAAGAGCAGGAAAATGCTGCTTCTGATGTATGAGAGGTTTGTATTAGGCTGCATTTTGTGTTATCTCCTGTCCAGCACAGGAAGATACAAGGAAAGTAAAGCCTGAATATGCAGCATGAAGTTATCCTGTCCTGACATAGCTGCCTCACCTTCTTGGTTTTGGGAGCTGGCTGGAGGAGGGGAGGTCTCAAACTCAACTCCTTTGTTGGCTTCTCTACACCATCCACTGTACAGCTTTCTCCCAGCTAAGCTCCAAGCTCTGGCTCATTCCTTCGAGATCCACCATGCAGTTGTTGTAATGCAGGTCTATTTGGAGGCCAGATGAACTGCAAAAGCCTGTCTCTAGGGGAGTCTGGGACATGATGTTTCCATAACTCCTAGCAGCTAGAGACAAGCTTAAAATCAGTCTCTCCTTTCATTTACAGCAATGTTAAGAGACCAGACAGGAAGTGATGTCATCTTTCTCCATCCACCCACACCTCCCTTGGCATATGACATCATTCTCACAATTTCCAACTCCGTCTGTATTTTTAAAGTACTCCTCTAAAACTAAAGTATATTCATCTTTATCTACACGAGACACTTATTAGTATTTTCCGAAGAAACAGCTTTTGCTGAAAAGCTTGAGATCTTCCCATCTCGAGTTCATGGCACCAGCATTTCCGAGATGTTGATTAATGGCTCTATGCTAATGCAGGAAATGCAGCCAGCTGTCCTCTGGCACTAACAACTAGTAAAGGCAAACAGGGCTCTAGGAAACACTTTACACAATCCCACATGCTATATTTACACAATCCCCACTCCTATAGTACTAGCAAGCAATATTCTTACTTAGACCATATGAAAACAGGAACCTTCTAGTGCAGAGTAAATGTAGAGTGAAGTCACACATCCAGATTGTTGAAGGGAAAAAGCAAGGATGGGTTTCAGTTGTCTCTCACCACTTCACCTTTCTTCTCTACAACTCAGAGAGAAAAAAAAGGAAGTGTGAAGCTGGAATGGAATTGGCTGGAGTTGGAACTGCCATAATGTCCAAATAGTAGTTAGGCTGCAGTACAGGAAAAAAGTCTCTGATGTGAAGCTACATGAAAATTCATGGCAGAAATTACGCTGCATAATGAATCAGTAGATCCTCTGTATGCAGCTCTTCACAGCTCGAATCTCCCCTGGCAGTTGGTACCAAGTGCTGGTCCATGCCACCATCTGCTGCCCTGAGGACATTGCTGCTAGCAAGTCCATTTCAACCATGCCTCAGAGATTGCTGAAAAACTGACAGAGAAGGAAGCCAAATGGAAAACTTCTCAAACCAGATAGTGGGAACTATGGGGAGGATTTCACATTGCAAGGCTGCTCAGCATCTCAGCACCCAGTGATCCACAGCAGGCTGCATTGCCTGCTCCTCACCGTGCTGTGAGGGCTCTATTCCCAAGTGTGTCCCAAACATTTGTTCTCCTGAGAAAAAGTGCTATTGAGTACAGGCATGAGCTTTGCTCTGGGCATCTAAGAAAAGTGTACATGCAGAAAGTTTTAGCTAAAAGTAAAACCAGCTAAAGGATATGTGGTGTATAGAAAAAGTCATAGTTTTCCAGCTTGCATATGCTCAAACGGGGCCTATGTGCTGAGAGATTATAAAGTTAGAAGAAGTAAACTAATGAACAGTAGGCATATCCCATCCCTGCAGAAATTCACTCATGGTTGCTCTGGGCTCTGCACAAGAGAATTGAGGAAGAGCTTTGCTATTTGAATGAATGGAGGCTGTTCTCCAGCTCTGATTCACATGCAAGCACAGGGGTGTAACAGGTGTTCCATCTTTACTGTGCAAGGCCAGATGATATTTTGGATGAAATGGACTTGACTTGATATTGGAAAATTGCCTTTCTTCTTTCTCCCCTCCCACCCAGTCAGAAGTTGCCATCATAGTTGCTTTATCTAAACCTTGTGTTGGAAAGAAACATCACTCCATGCTGAAGCTCAGCCCTTTGAGGCTGGGAATAAACAGATTCTTAAGAAGACATCTAGTCTGGGTGTCAAGATCCTCTGGTTTATAAAGCTTATTCCATGTTTTCTTCTGTTTCTTTTCTGTCTCTCCACTGTGCAGTGCTAGCAGAACTTTTCCACTAGCAAGTGGATCTAGTTAGAAGCAGCTAAGCATTTCCCAGCATGTTAACTTTACTTATCAGATGGAATTCTGCACCTTTGCAGAATTTTTTTTTTTTTTTTCTTTGTAGCTGTATCATTCAGAAAAACTTAAGGCCAAATGAGGGTACTTTTCAATCAGAGAAAGGTTTGGTTTGGGAAACAGCATCACAAGTTCACCCTCTGCTGGCCACTGCAGCTCCACAGCTCCGCTATCGGCAGCGCAGCCAGAGCTCCAGCAGCACTTCTGAGAATACTGAAAATAGCAGGGATGAGTGGCTGCAGATTTGACAGTGCACTCCCAAAAGTAACAAGATGCTGCAAAGAGAGGACAATGTGCTGGGCTGGGAATATCGGCACGGGTCTGTCCTTACAGCTCTGTGACATTCCTAGTCGAAAGAGCAGGCTCAGCACAGCCCCTCCCTTGGACTCTCCAAACACACAAGGAGTTCTTTGTTTTGGAGGAGGGGATAATCTGGGAAGGAAAATTGCAAGCAGTTTTTTTGGAACAAGCCAGGAATGAAATCCCATTAAGTTTTACCAAATAAAGGAGAGCCGGAGAGCTCGGGCCTCCCTGTCTGCTGCCGGGGCCAAGCAGAACAGGGACCCATTGTAACACTGCGTGTCAGCGGCGTCTGCCCAGCTCTTCCAGTCCCAGCAATTGTTGGAGGCGCTCTGCCGAGCTGCCAGGAAATGTGTTCTGCTTCCCCCCCCAGTCTCCTCCATCCGACGCTGCACCTGGTCGTGCCGGCACCGCTGGTGGCAGCAGCACTTCAGGATGGGCATTCTCAGGTAGCAGCGCTGTGGAAAACAAGTCCCTTTCTTTGCATGCATTCTCCTCTTTCCTTTTCCCTCCCGGCCCTCAGAGCCCACCCACCACTCTGCTCCCCACACTGCCTCTGTGGTCCCACACCTCTTCCCAGTGCAGCCCAAGCCAACTGTGAAGGCTCAGCAGCCTTGTGCCAAACATCCCCACAGTTTTTCCTTTCTCCACTTTCTTTACACACTTTCTTACAGAGGACGATAAATTCATTTTGTCTCTGATCCTGTGTGCTGTTGTTCAGAGGCAAGTCAAGCCCTGTGCCAGACACAGCCTGGGCCGGAAGCCAGAAATAATGCTCTGCTCACCGATCAAATAGCTGTCCCTTCCATAGAGCCACTTGTGTCAATTGGATATAGGCAGCCGTGCCCAGCGATTGATTGTTGGGCCAATCCAGCCTTGCCAGATGGTTGGGGGAATGGTGCAGCCACTGAGTGCAAACACAAGCCTTGAGCTCTTTCTGTAGCCATAAGATGAGTGATGCGGGCTGTGCCGTGGCATTCCCAGCCAACCAGCTGGTGGAGGTGGTAACTCAGGCATTGCTACTTGAACACAGTGCACTGAACTGCAGATTTGTACCGGAGCTCTTCAGGCTGTCCTGGGAGATTGGCAGATGCATGGATCTCACAGATAAGCAGACTGAATTTCACACAATGTACTCCTGCTTATTATTTTCCTTTTTTGCATTTGATCACCATAATTGCCTGAGTTCTCTCTAGCACACAGGGAGTGGGAAAGAGTCAGGATCATCACCTGTATGCACTTCAGGTATTTCTATTTCCTGCTCCTTCTCTGACCAGTGGAGAGATGACCAATCCCAGATGATGGGAGCTTCGTGCCAGCAGCTGTGCCATTATCTTGGTTTACCTGATGACTTACTTATTTTTTTTTTTTTTTCCCATGGCGTGATTTTGAGTGATTTTGAGTCTATCTCCATGGAGAGAAACAAAGGCAAAGAACCCTTGCCTGGTAGGATTCTACAGGCAGAATGTTCTGCCATCATGAGTGCAGACAGACAGCACTTAGATGACTGCGGGGCAGCAAAGCCTGCCAGTACTGTTTTGATTTTTGTTGCATTTTTTTTTCATGGAAATAAATATTCCTTCTGACTGTGGACAGGAAAGTTGCCAAGATCACACCACACTGCATCAGACATCAATGGCTTGATCAGGGGACATGTTCCCATACACTTGAAATGTCAAGACCAGTATTGCTCCATCACAAAGCCCACAGCTCAGCAAGGGATAAGTTCTCATCACAAAGAATTTGTGTTCCTGTAAAACACTTTGTGAAAGATAGCAAAGTGTGATGTCTTTACCTAAAATATCACTCAGATGAGTGACTTCAATGGTGAACTTTATGCTCCACATTTTGGACAGTTTGTCCTGAATTACGATTCCTCTTCTGTTGTCATTGCCATTACAAACCAGGCACATGGTGTGACAGTGGGGTCACTTTCTGAACACTCTGGTATTTACTTTTCTTCTTTTTTCAGAGATCTCCAGGTAGACAGAATACATCTCACGTACAATTATCAGAACAAAAAGCATTCATTAATTCCTTCATACAAAAAGTCGATTTCAAGAAAACCCGCTCTTATTTTTAATAGTTCTCAACAAAAATCCCTGATAGAAATAAATGTTCCAACAGCTGCAGGCTACAAATTAAAAGCAAACTGTTATAGCACGCTTTTCTTCTTGAGATGAGAAATTCAGGACTGAGTCACAGGACATGACAGGAAATAACGTGTATTTCAAAGGCCCTGGACAAGCTTCATGTGCCCATTCTACGAACTTGGCAGGGGTCTCAGAGAAGTGCAGAACTATTGGCAGCCCCATGGACAAAGGACAGTGGAGCCACATCGCCATAAGGCAGTGGAGTTACCATGCTCCAGGTATGTGCCTGGCTTTTTGTATTATAAGTTTTCATTTTCCATTCTTTCTGATAGTATAGAGTTAACATAACCTGAACTTTAACTTTCTGAACTGAAAGGCAAAGAAAGTGACATATGGCATCCTTTGCAAGGCTGGGATTTGATGAGGAGTGGATCAGAATATCCAGACAGTGAGGGAATGAGACTATTATTACTACATAGTTGAATAGACCGTAAAGAGCTGCCATTTACCATCTTATATATTAATTATGACTTTTTTTGTTGTTTTAAATACAGTTACATTCCAAAGTTGG